>NC_142804.1:18983202-19008202 GCF_049724085.1 Artemia sp. Qi Xiang Cuo
TCAAATATCTCTATGAGGGGTCTTATTATTACTAGATCAGTGCCAAAGCTCGCCCTTGAAGTCCTTTTTTGGGATACAATTCGTCCATATAATGTTTCTATCATTATTAAAGAAGAGGCAGCCGTACTGGTGCGCTGGGCCTCATATATTAGATTAACTAAAGAAACAAAAGATATGATATTTATTTGATAACAGGGCCAAAAAGCCCTAACGAGGGGGGGGGAGGTTGACAGTCTTAGGAATTTTTAACAGTTTTAAAAACCGTAAGCCCCACTTCACATAAAGGGGCCCCACATTTGGGAACCCCAGCCGTATATTCCACGACCTTTTCTGCGAGGTCCCTCGGGAAGTCACAAAATCATTCACATGATTGTAATTCGTAACATATTTGGCCCTGTTGCAGGGTCCTGGTGAGTTCGGGGTCTGGTGCGGTTGCACCATTTGCCACCCCTAAAGCCTGGCACTGTTATTAAATCTTTGCTCATTTTTATGATCCAAACCTGAGCAGAAGAGGTGAAGACACAGTAGGGCGCAGAATAGCTTACTTTCTTGAAAATCAACGCGATCAAATCTGAACGAATTATTTGTAGCCTCTGCAGGGCAATACATTTGTGAAATAAATACATATAATGTCACAGGCCAGACCCCAATAATAAATTTCTTATGGAGTTTTTTGTAATAAAAAAAAAACAATTTATTCAGTAATTTGAATAAGAAGCGTCCAAAAACTCTAGAAGATTTAGGATTAAGAGGGAAGGGGCCGAGGCCCTCCTGCATGCGTCCTTGTCTTGTCATGTCAAAACTGGTACTGTAGTGTAGGGATTTACCCAACGAGGAGGGGGGAGTATCGCGCTCAGATCCCATAAGTTTTTACGCTTTGATTCTTTATTTTTGTGTAATTCACTATTTTTCACATATCTAACCCTCCATATAATGGACACAGTCTTTCCCTCTATTTCGTGTGCCTTTGCCGCGGTTTGTAGAGATGTTCAATAAAGACCCTGAAATCTCTCATTGAGCATAATTTCAGCTCATTTCATGTATTGACCTTTCTCTTTACAGCTATTCAATTTCATTTAATAGAAAAAAAAATTAGTATACCTACCTGGTTCAGGACTTCGACTGGAGTTTGAGTCAAGTTTCCTTCCAAATTTCGGTGTCAACAATCCTGGTGATCTTTTGATCCCTTGGAGTGTACTTGCAAACCGTCCTCTACTAAGCAGGGGAGTTGCCAACACTAAAAGATAGATACTATTTATTTACGTTCATCAAATGAATGCCATCTACTAAAAAAAAATGGCAGTGTACTGATTCAATAGAATTTTATAAGACTAGTTTGCTGAACCCGTTTAGGAATTCCTCATTTTGATTAATTTTCTAATTTGCAGAACGTGCCCTAGCCGTCCCAAACTTTCTCTCATTATAGCCCTAGAAACAGGAATTGAACTACACTTTTCGGACAGCCTACTTTTGTATTACTTATTTTATTATTAATTTTATCCTGACCATAGGTCCTATCCTCTTGATCTTGTAAAAAGTGAGAAGACTTTTAGATTACTAAAAATATGCAATGAACTGCTTACATACTCTATTTTTTTCACGGTTTGGGAAATTTTCATTTATCTATTTTTAAATGAAATGTTTTAAAATATCTTTTAGCTAATGTTTTTGTTATTTATTTTGATTTGTTTATTTGCTTAAAATATATTTTGCAAATCCTGCAGTAAATTATAGCTTATTTTGGTTTGTCAAAATGTATTTACTTGAAATATCAACTGAAACGTAAAATAATTTTTTTTTTTTGAGAAAATAAAGGAATAAAATAAAGCGATATTTTCTTACCATAGTTATCATAGTTATTGAATACTTCGTTAAACAAAATAAATATAAAACCACCAAAATAAGATTTATTTTAATCAAAATGTCATTTCATGCTCCACATTCTTTGTTGGAACGCTACTCCGGAAAATTATTACAAAACCTGTGATGTTTTAAATAAATAAAACAAGCACCTTTCTCTATAAACATAACTTACAGAGAACAAGGGGGACGTCTGTCACGGCTTGCTACATGATCCGTAAATACTGACGCAGTCTAGAGAAATAATGGTGTTTAAACAATAATTTTTGTCTTGAAAATAGGGTCGCTGTGCATACGAAATGTACCACTAAAGACTTTAAGAGGATAAGTGCAACAAATTAAAAGAATAAGGAGCTGTATTGCATTGTTTAAGCAATAAGAGTAGGACGGATCGAAAAGCAGTGATTATAATGGACTAAATTTGAAAATTATTCTTAATTTGAAAGTTAATTACATCAGTTTTTAAAATATATCAGCCAAGAGGAAATTATTCCCCATTAACACATAAAACACTGACCAATTGAATTGGACAGACTTACAAAACAGTAATAAAGGGATAAAAACCATTTCGTTTCCATACAATTAGAGGCGTATAATTGACTCGTAGATAGAAATAGCTATCTAGAAGAATCAAAGAAAATGATCGATTGTTGCTTTTCTACAGAAAGAGGGTTCTACGGAAATTTTGGAAATGATTAGAAGATACAAAGGAGCCTTTGCGTACTTAGACAAGCTGGAATTAGCTAACTTCTAATGTGGTGACTGGATATACCTCTTATTAAGCCCCTTAAATGCAGCAATTTCTTATTATTTTTAAAACTGTTGAATGAGCAGTTGCTCCTAGGGTTCAGATTCGTCACTATAGTATTAATCAAAGAACCTACAGATACGGCATTGCCATCTTTCAAAAATCTTACCCCTTATGGCAGCTTGCTGAAACGGCGGCGATCTCAGTAATAACGATTCGATGACGGTTTAAATACATCGACTTCCTTAGAGATGTTACTCTTCACATGACGTTGGATAAAAAACTAGTTTTTCTCATTTATAAGAAATAAAAATGAATTTTGATAGTAACTGACTAAAATACGCTGTCTTTTTTCCTACGATAGTTATCAGACGTATTGAATCTTTACAATATACTTCGTTAGATGAAATAAATTTAAAACCACCGAAACAAATTTTATTTTCGTCAACATGTAACAGGAGGGGCAAAGATTTTTTAAATTTATTTTAATGAAAATACAAAAATAAGTTATTTTTTTAAATTTAGGGAGGCAACAGAATCTCAGGAGGCTAAAATGGAGCTTAAAACCAAAGTTGAAACTTAAAGGAACATAATTCATCCTGCTTTAAAGGCTGCACAACTGCCCCCTTAGCCCTCAGTCTTTACGCTAAGATTTAGTTAGTGCTTTCAGGCATTTTAAAATGTAAAAAATGAAGCCAAAATATAAAATACAGTAGTTACTGCTGCTTTTCAAAACATCTGAGCTGAAAAATTTATAATTAAAGCAAGTACAATTCAGCAATACAATACATGGGAAAGCGATGAGTCGCTTTCCCAAGGCAATCTCATAGAGCAAAATCTGAGTTTTTATCAGATTGCTCCTATCTAAAGGCGATCATTATCGTTAAAGAGTTGGGGGTTGAGGGGAGGGCAGTAAACCCTCTAATGTATGGATTTGTTTGAAGTTTAAACACCACTCTTTACAATTATTTAAAGCAGAAGTAGTTATTTTTATTTAATTTTTTCATAGCTATCCTAAATACGAGGGGTTGAACACAACATCAACCCCTCGTTTTTCATTCTACAGCTTAGATTTTCAGCAAGAGTGTGTCAAAAGTCAAAAGACTAATTTAGGCAGGTTTACTTTACACATAGACTAAGATTATCTTAAACATGGGAAAGCGGGACAATTTGATTTTGAATTGAAAATCAAGTATTTTGCAGTAGGTATCAAGACATAGCTAATTGTAGAAAGAGAAAAGCCAAGACAGATAGTCCAAGTAATTGAGGGCAAATGTTTAAATGGCTGCACGGGTAAATGACGGGAGTAGGTGTGACTCTCTTATTGGACAAATACTTGTTTGGTAGTTTTTGGAAAGACACGCCAGCCTGGCTAGTCTCAGGCAGGTTGACCAAAAATTTAAAATTGACATAGGATTATTATATTGCCTGGAATGAGAGGCAAACAAGGCACGTCCGCCTATGGTCTTAGGAAGATTGACCAAGAATTTAGAGTTGACACAGGACCATTAATTTGCTTTAAATAACAGGCAAACAATCGTTGAAAACCGTCTTCATCTTCCAAATAATGCCTATTCATTGCCTAATCTCAACCCCGCACTCTGAGAAAATTTCAATTTTTCAATATTTTTCAAATTTTTGGGTCACTTGCCCGAGATCCTGGGAGGGTGGGTGCCCCCAGATAGTGTCCCAAATTCCCCTCCCAATGTCCCAATTTAGGACTTTTTCACGGATGCCCAACGTCTCCAATCACTTTCCAAATAGTATCAATTCATTGCCTCAGTTCAGTCCAGCAATCAGAGCAAATTTCAACTTTTTCAAGTTTAGGGTCACTTGCCTGAGACTCTGGACAGGTGGGCGCCTCCAAAAATGCGGGTTTCACATGGGATAGTGGTTTCACCTCTGTCAGTACTTACTCTTTATCATCAAGTTCAAACTTGTTCAAAACAAGACTTTTTCAATGAAAGTTCAATGAAAGTCCAAAATTTTCAATGAAAGTTCTGCTCTCCAGAAAACCTTGTGATCAATAGATACCGCCATCCCTCCATCCTCTCTGTGGGTAAGCTTGTGAATGTAAATTTTATTTTACATTAAATTCTTTATGCATATTTTTCTCCAATTTTCCATTTTTTTAGATCGGTTAATATTGACAAGGGTCAAAAACAACCTAAAGCTTGGAGATATTTCAGTTAAAAACTCTCCTAGGAAAAATTAAATAATTCATTTTCTCTTAGATTATAGAAAAGCTATTAGTGCTAAATGACGCAAACATCTTAAGACATTAATTTGGATTGTAACAGAGTCAAGGGAATGGATTACTCCCCAGAGGGGAAACAATCCAGCGCATCCTTTAATGTACTAACGGCTACTTCCGTATAGAAAGGGTCCTTGTATTTATTTTTAACCGAATATTTATTTTGATCGGCGTATTCTTTTTTGTTTGAAGCAGACGTACCGGAAAAATCTTAAAATGTCAATACAAGGCAGTATCTAGGGGGATGGGAGTTAGGGGGAGATTGAATCCCCCCTCGAAATTCGTGTTCGATTCGTAAAAACATAACAAAAATATATTTCATTGCGACTTTTTGAACCCCCCCCCCCGGAAAAATACCCCCCACATCGAAAAAAACCCTGACTCAACCTTGTGACAATATTTCAGAAAAAAGTTTCAGGGTCTCTAGCGTGACAGCTAGACTGCAATATGCAAGCTTAAGCCTGATGCCAGAGTTACCATCTTTCAAGGCATTACAGCTTTTCCAAAATTGTAGGAAATTTTTAAAAGTGAACACTACACTGATATTCACAAGAACAGTATATACAGTTAAAAAAAAAAAATTAATTTCAAAGTTAATATTGTGTTTTTGAAATATTGATGGAAACAAATAATTTAAAAATGCATTTAAAAATATTATAATATTTTATAAAATATTTTTTATGTAACCATATTAAAACTTTTGGTACTTAGAAAGACTTGTAATATACAAAACGAATATTATCAAACTATAAGAGCAGAAAATATAAAAGCTATGGCTAAGGCCCGGAAATGACAATTTCCGGGTTAAAAATAGTAGAACCCATTATAAATTAGAGCTCTAGGAAGATAAGGTTGACCCCTCCAGATATGCTTTACAAACTCGTGCAAGAAGTTAACCTTAAAATGAGCAGAAACTGCAATGAATATATAATGTGCAAGCCAGACCATAGTCACACCCTTCGATGAAAAGTCCCAGCGTACACTACGAATGAAATACGTTTTTTCTTGTTTGTAACGTCATACGGTACTTGTGTCTCATAGCCACCACACTCAAGTTCTGTCGAGAAGTGAAGTTCAGTTAATGCTCATGAAATTTACAAAATACCGGTTTTTCAGACCATGAGGTGAAATTCATTCAGTTTGCGAATTGCGATGCGTTGATAGGAAATAGTGTATGGCCACGGATGTTATTATGACCATGAATGAGAAGGTTTGTAGTTTTCATAATTTTGCAAAGTATTATATTTTCATCATATTTTAGGTACTATCACTATTTCCTATCAACACAGATCGCAAACTGAATGAATTTCACCTCATGGTCTGAAAAAAACGGTATTTTGTTAATTTCATTAGTATTAACCGAACTTCACATCTCGACAGAACTTGAGCGTGGTGGCTATGAGACACAAGTACCGAATAAATACTGTGGGCTCTATATTTGCAAATTAGGAAGGAGGGGGTTTAAGTACCGTGAAACACTTTTAGGAATGATGCAATTAAGTATTTTAGGACAATCTAAAGTCAAGTTTAGAGTGTTATAGTGTTTAAAGAGAGATGGGCAGAACATTTTGAGAATTTGCTAAACCGAGATAGAGTTGCAGGAAAAGATATAGAGGAAAATGAAAAAGTTTGTGATACCGTGTATTTAAAGGAAGATCTGTTTTGTGAGGAAGAATTAGCGACATTATAAAAAGGATTAAAAATAATAGGGCTCCAGGTGCTGATAGGGTGGTAAATGAGTTTAAAAAATATGGTGGCTCTGAGGTTAGAAATAAGTTACTGAAGATTATGAATATGATTTTTGAAAAAGGGAAAGTACCTAAAGATTTTAGGAAAACCTTAATTAAGCCACTTTATAAGAAAGGTGATAAAAGTGAGTGTGGTAATTATCGAGGCGTTAGTCTGGTTTCTGTAGGTAGCAAATTACTTAGCAATAGGATACTTTTTAGACTGAGAGATGCCGTGGACAAAGTTTTAAGAGAAGAACAGTTCGGGTTTAGAAAAGGTAGAAGATGCATCGACCGAATTTTCTCTCTTAGGTTAATAATTGAGAAGTGCCTGAGTTGTCAAACACCTTTGATTCTCAGTTTTACAGATTATGAGCAAGCGTTCGAATCTGTTGATAGAAGAGCTTTAGTAAAGGTTTTATCCTTGTATGGTATACCAGACAAATACATTCAAGTGATTAGGGGCGTCGTTTGAGGGTGGCAAGGGTGGGAAGTTACCCCCCCCCCACAATAATGTGGAGAAAAAATATTATACATCCCATGCCCTTTGACTATCCAGATATAGACCCCTCTTGCCCCCCTCCCCCTATAAAAATGCTGGAGATTCGCCCCTGGTGATTAGTGCTATGTACGAGAATAGCACTGCTGCGGTTAAGGTAGGAAATGAGGTTAGTAGCTGCCAGCTCCTGATTTAATACAAAACCAGCTGCCAGCTGGTTTTGTATTAAATCAGGAGTTAAGCAGGGTTGTGTTCTATCCCCCTTTATATGGATTATTTTGATGGACTTTGTCATAAGGAGGACAGGAAAGGCAATGGGAAACCACGGAATCAAATGGGGAGGAAAAAATCTCCAGGACTTAGAATATATTGATGATTTATGCATCCTAGAGGAAAGTGTGAGCAAAATGAATGAACTTTTAGAGGTTTTGCGGGTTCAGGGTGCTAGAATAGGTTTGAAAATTAATATTAAGAAGACTAAGTCGTTAAGACTAGGAATAAGTGAAGGTGAAAATGTGACATTGGGTGATAAAAAGATTGATCAAGTGGGCAGCTTTTATTACCTTGGTACTATTATTAGTAAAGATGGTGGGAGTAGTAAAGATATTAAAAGTAGAATAGCCAAAGCTCAGGGTGTTTTATCACAGTTAAAAAGGAGTTTGGAAGAATAGGAAGATAAGTCTGCAAACCAAGATTAGAATATTAGAAGCTACATTGATGACAATAGTCAAATATGACTCTGAAGCATGGGAGCTTCGAAAACCGGATGGAGATTTGTTAGATGTTTTCCAGAGAAATTGCTTAAGGATTGTTCTGGGTACCTGGCTGACTGACCGTATTTCAAACAATAGGCTGTACGAAAAATGTGGTTTAATACCGCTCTCTAGGGCTATAATGAAAGAAATGATGAGGTGGCTAGGGCACGTTGTGCGGATGAAGGATGACAGATTGCCGAAGATTGTTCTTTTCGGCCAACCGTCTAGGGCTACACGGAAAGCAGGTCATCCTTGTCTGGGGTGAGAGGACGTCATAAAGAAAGATTTTAAAGGAAAAGAGAACTTCGTGGGAGGGTGTAAAAAGGAAGGCTTTGAATAGATTGGGATGGAGGAGCAGCGTGCGTAGCTGTGTTGGCCTCAGGCGGTTTGGTGCTGAGATGAGTTGTTAGTAGTAGTAGTAGTAGTAGTTTATTCACATTTGAATATTCAAGAACACCACTTTCCCCAACAATTGCCAGTACTTCCTTGTTAGCAAGTCCACACTGTCCACACTCGAGAATTTGCATCACGTACATGAGTCAATAACTGGTATTCACGGTCATTATACCAGATAATTAGTTTCGGCTTGGTGGGGAACTAAATTGTGGCTGAATTTTAATCAAATATTTAGTTCGTATTTTGGTTAGATTAGTTTAGGTTACGTATTTAATATAATACTGTCTAGGCGGCCCCCTTCCATAATTCTTTGTTGTAGTTTTTATAATTTTGTTACTAAACTAATGTGTTTTTATCATATTTTGGTATATTTCATTATGATTAGCCTAACTTCAATTCTTGAGTTTGTACTAGCTAACGAGGAAGTACCCAATTGCTAAACAAAATTTTATTTTTGCTTTGTTACTAAATTGGAAAACGTAGGCATAAATTTATCACGAAGAAATGATCAGTTATAAAAATAGATTTTGTTTTCTTAGTGTCGTTAATTCAGTGATTCTTTTGTAAAAATCTTCATAGAATCATAATAAAATTACTTACTGTATATTTAAACTTGAATGTTTGAAATTTTTATTTTAAATAGATTTTGCTATTTGTTTAATGTTTAAAACATTCTTATTTTTGAATTATAATACAGAAATCAATGTGAATATAGTTTTAGCCTTTGCTTTATAAAACATGGATTATCAATTCGTCTATCAATATTACAAATGACGCGAAGAAATTAGTTACTTTTTATCATACATGATACATTAGCAATTTTCGAAAGCTGACTAGACATTAAGGCGGTCATGACCAATGATAACAGTCAGCTCATTGTGCTACTGCTATATCTAGGTAGACTCAAAATACAAATTCCTCAAAAAAAGCCTGTAATGTTTGAAATTGCAATATTACCATTGTGCCTCCCATATTTTTAGATTAAAAAGAAAAATTTTAAGACAGGGCTTTAGGTGTGGTGTTTTAAAATTGACAACAAAAGACAATCCAAAAATTTTGATAAAGTAAGAACAAAAGAAATCAACAGCATTTGAGCAATGACTATATCGGAAAAGCAGCACATCCCCTCTGGGAATAAACTGAGCTCAAACCATGGCGAGTATGAGCATCATTAAGCAAACGCTTATTAAAAATAAAGCAAAGTAACGGAGATCCCTCACAAAGGCCAGGGACAGATCATAACTATACAATATAACCAGTTGGGTAAGGGATGCCCAAGACAACCTTAGCCATGATCAGCAGCAACACTTTCAAAAATCTTCAGCAACATATGAAGTGTAGTAAGACAAGTAGCTAAAACAACCGAGACATCAAGGTAACTTAGATTGTCAATGGATCCAATATGGAGACCCGATCCACTAAAACTGTGACAGTTGTTAAGACAATGACAATAAACTAAAAAAAGAAGAGCACATAAAGCAAATCAATGGCGAAGACTGCTTGCTAGAGAAAAAGTCGGACTCGTTTGAGAAACCCAATAGATAGTAAAACATCGTCTTTTAAACCAAATAGAAGGGAGTCGCGATGTTAGAGGGGGGGGAGCATACCCTGATTTTGTCGGAATGTGAAGAAGCACCGATATGCAACATCAAATACTTTACGCATAACAGCAAAAGAAACGTAGCAGAATAGCCATTAATACTCAACAACAACACGCAAAATGAAAATGTAAAGCTCCACATAAAGGCATTCCTTATTTGCAAATAAATAAAAAAAAAATTATTTAAAACAAAAATATTTTCCACGAAATAGCAAACAAGCAGTCTTTACATCACAGTTCATATAATTATCTAGTATGATCAGTCTCTATCTCACCCATTACAAAAACTCTGACCGGGGTGCGAGTGCTCCGGAGAACTTTTTTGCAGATATAACCATAAGCGAAGTCAGATCTTTTCACGGGTAGACAAGTCAGACTGTGATCTAATCGGAAACAAGTGGAAAGCCGCTATTACGAATAATGCACTTTGTTGGAAACAATCCGAAACAGACTAACCCGCATTCCCGCTAATGCAGAAATAAGGGGGAGGAGCTTTTTGTTCGCATCGAGAACGAAGACCAGAAATGATCTGCGATAAGCTTACTGGATAATTATATGAACTGTGCTTTACATAGTCGAATCTAAAGCTACAGGACAAAATTTATCTGCGTCACTAGGATCAAACTGCCAACTTCTCTGCATGGGGACCGGGGTAACCGCTATTAATGAATTAGCAAGTATATCGCGTTTAACAAACATTGGTAAACTGAAAAAAGTGGGGAAAATTGCCTCAGTATGATTTTTTAAATGGTTAAAAGATAAATGACAAAGAACTACGTTTAGTTTACGAACTGTTGAAAGAACATTTGAGGTTGAGAACTCAATACAATCAGGTCTTCCCTGTCCAATATCGAAAGTCAAACAGCCTGATTCTTCAACAACATTCAAAACATGTTTAAAATGATGATACCAGAACACACCAATTATTGAGGGTAATAAATTGCCCTAAACTGCTGAGAGAAAAGAGCTAGAATTAATAGTTGAAGCAGAAATATCGAACCAAACGCATCGAATTTCTTATGGAGAAATTTATGGCTGGTTGATTAGTTCATGTCATAGATTTCTGAGACCGATGATAGATTCTAGCATAGGTTATGAATTTAGAACAATTTGAGATTTTTGCAACTGACCAGTATTATCTGAAAAACCACCATTACTGTAAAAATCATTTATTCACGAAAGAAACCAATAACGAGCCATTTCATATAAAAGTTGTATGTTGAGGGACTTTCCTGACACGATAAGCTTCCTATGAGAAGGATAAGACTGAGTAGGAGGAATAATCACCAGCACCTCGGAAATCACAACAACTCAAGAAGTTCTTTGTACTACGTTATCACATCAATTAAACTGCTATCTTCATTAAAGACTCAGTTATTGTCATCTGCCACACACTCGATGCTATCAACATATTTTTCAAGCCAATGAATTTTCCTTGTTGTTCCAGCCAAGGGACTGTAAGTTTCCTTTGAAGGATTTACGGACAATGTGGTTCTAACGGAGCACTTTGTGTTTCGATATGAAAACATTGTAAGGAGTTGTGGGCTATTGTTTTTGTTACATTGGGACGTGTTCATCTCTTACTAGATTTCGGCTACCGCTGCAACCACGATGAGTAAGAGATTCAGTTAGCACCAATTTAGAAGGAATTGAAAAGTAAAGAACAAAAGACACCTGTATCTTTTAAAGTGTTAATTTTTTCTTTAAAAAAAATCACTTTCCTTTTTATTGTCTTTTGTTTTTGGAAACTCTTTAACTTTGGGTAATACCTCATCATCTCTGGCAAGCTTATTCCTTCACTTTACTGACCTTACGTTTCCCCCTTCAGGCCGTCGACGTAATCAGGGGAGATGTGCCAGCTAGACACCTTTTTATTGATCCAACGGTACAGGCTAATCACTGCCTTTCCTGGACTCTCACTACAATCGGGCCTTCGGTCCCCGGCGTATTGCTTTTTGGGATCCAAGATAGGGGCAGTAGTGGGCTAATTTAATTTATGAACCCAAAGGTATCTAGAGTTGGAATAACGGCTAGTTCATTCCAGTGCCAAGAAGAATAAAAATTAAAATACTTGCCGAATAGTTTCTCTCTGTGAGGTAGTGGGTGGATAATTGCTAATTCCGCACACCAAATACTCAGCCATCTATCTATTCCCTTAAGTAAATTAACATCTTTAGTTAAATGGCCCCTTGAATTTAATCAGAATGATCTCCCCCAAAACCTTTCAAAATTTGGGCTTAAAAATGTGCCACAGAACACTTCATGTCCCTCTTCTCTCCCATCTTATTTTTTCTCATTTCTACGACTCCACATTATTTGCTCTTGAAAAGGTTTGGAGGCAGTAAACCCTCAAAGATTTATCTTAATTTTTTTTTCTAGGTATCAATGAAGGAGCTATCGGGTCATGTACATTATTTTACTATTTTTTTCCCCTTAACACCCAAACTAGAGACTCGTATCCGAAATTTTAGGTACCTTTAAATTTATTAAGCATCAAAAATACCGCCCCAATACTGCCAACCCCTGCCCCGATTTTAGAGCAAAAGAGGCCCAACTAGAAGAAGAACTTACTTTAGTTTTACTGCCTCTCCGACTCTTATGCGAGACTCAAATTTGACTGATAGTTGGAAGTAGGAATTTTATGGCAATGTAGTGGTGGAGCCGATATCTACCACCACTGTTGATGAGTTACTTAATAACCTAGATCTATCATTAGGATAATGGAAGCTATTAGAGATTCAAAGGTTATTATTGCAGCACAGAGAAAAAGTTCATCATTAAAGACAGTTTTAGTGAGCATTTTTGGATTCAGGTCACCTCAATTACTACTCCATAAACATCAGTGATAGTACTAGGTCAGACCAGAATATTTCTAAGCGTACATTAGAATCCCGATGAATTACCAACGTTACAAACTGGCTTCAATGCTAAATAGGAACATATTCCCTTCATCACAAATAACAAGAACAACGTACAGCCGATAATCACCAAGTTTTATACGCTGAAAACTATTAAAAGATGGGCCATATCAAACACAGACTAACAGAGGATCGGTCTTGTAAAACATGCAACTTACAGCACTCTGAAGATTTAGCAAAATTGACAGTGCTAAATTATCCAAAGCACCAGAATTCAGCTGGAGCAGCATTGATGCTTGAAGTAAAAAAAAAAACTGATAATTATCATGCAATTAAGAGATTTGCTGCCCAAGAAGACGTGGGAGTAGTATCTATAACTACCAGGTTAGTTTCTCATAGAACTTACGAAACAGCATACATGTGGGCCAGAGCTAAGGGTTCAAAATACTGTCCAAGCAGAGTTTAGGCTACTCTATCCTGAACAAAGAGTAAAATTTAAATTCATCCTAAGGCAAATCATGCTTAACTTGAAATTTAAGAGCATTCACAGTCACCAAGATTAACATTAGAGCAGCGCGAAGTAAGACTTGTAACGAATATCTTAGAAGTCAGAATTTTAGCAACTGACTTGAGAATATACAGAGGCTTAGAAGAGCAACCCCTGTTATTTTGCAGTCTTCAGCCAGCACCAAAACCTTGGATCTTTGTGTAACTTCAGTCAGCAGAATTCCAGTTTTTGGTATTTGCTACTGATTAGGCTACTTTTGCTGCAAGGACTTCAAAGGTGCACCACAGAAAGGGGCAGCACCAGATCTGCAATATGCTGATTAAGCATTTTATGTACTAACCAGATCAAGTTAGATTCCAGAATATTATCAGGCGTATCGGGTAGAGCATTTGTGGTAGATGTAATAATAAAGTCAGAGGAGGATTTTGGAAGAGAACTTACAAGAACCACTGGGAAACAATTTCCGCTTTGAGTGTCGTAGGACAAGTGACCAACAGCGAACAGAAAACATCACAATAGAGGTAATATACAGTAGCGAAATATTTCTCCAAACATGACACATATTTCATAGCGCGCAATTTGGGAAGTTTCCCAAACCGTCAGAGCCATAGTCTCAATTGGTACTTGGGTTTCCATCTGAAACATTTGTCATTGCGCGTGCGCGAAGGCGGGGTCCTGAAGCCTGTGTGGTTTTAGAAGTGTGTCAAAAATCTTCAAGTATATGACTTTTTGCTACTGAATATTACCTCTACTGTAAAAAAATATGTACTAGGATTAAAGGACCATTAAATTACGTTAATGCACCTCTGCTTGATAGATTTGTAGTCTTTGCTTGGGAATAGAGCACTTTGAAAACTTTCATAGTATCACCAAAACAGCCTTAAAAGTCCCAGCAGGTTCTCTGGAAAATCCCCGATAAGGAAATCCTTTCACCTTACCTAAAAAAGGCTTTTAGTTTTTTTCTGAACATCCCAGGCAGTTCAACAAAGCATGCATGTCAATAAATCAAGCAACCCTTTGAATAAGGTAATGATAAACTTTTCATCGAATTTCACCATTTCCATCGTTACAAATAAAGTTATGAAGAGGTACTAAAAGTTCCTGTCATCTCGTTGAATCTAATTTAACAACTAATTTCCTTCCACAAAAGCAATTCAAGGAAATGCATTTGGAAACGGACGTTCCTGAAACTCCTTCATAAACTTATTCCCTGTGGAAAATCCAGTAGTTTTGAAAAATAAATGATAAATAGAAAATACAAATAGACAGAGAGAATATGGAAAAGGCTAGGAAGAAAATATAAATTATCTTCAAACTGAAACTCTAAAGAAGGAATTTCGATACATTATACATAAGGAGAATCGGTTTTACATGGTTGAAATCATAGGTTTTACATACTAGGTTAAGTCTGTTTTTCAAGAGCTGTTAGCTTTAGAAAAATTTGCATGATTTCAGAAAAGGGAGGAAAACAGTCTTGAAAAGGGGTGTGATCTTGATGAAAATTACGCCCTTAAATTTAACATGTCCTTGTGCGAAGGTTCTGTCTGTAGGGCAGCTTGAAAATTTCTGCGACAAATGAATTTAAACTGATATTTGATTTTAAATGAAAAAAAGTAACAGCCCCACTTTCACAACTTGCAAACTTATACTAAATAACAGCATACTAAATTAACACTATATTTTATACTAAACAAAAGGAATAACACGGAATGGCTCATAATTACCTCTAGCAAAACGCTATAATATTCGGCTTAAAGATTATTTTGAAATAATATTATTCTGATAGATCTGTTTGACTTATGTGAACTTTTATTTCTAATTTCGTAAAATCTTTTTTGGGTAGCCATTTTTCCATTCTTTATTAAAGTTTACAATGATTCTTAGACATTGTGAATTATTACATTCCCTCAACATCATTGAGACGGTTCCATGCAACTAGCTAACCTTAGGAAATTTAAACTTAGTAGCATGTTCAGCGATTGCTGGTTTTTTGTACAGTATTATTAGTATAACAGTACTTGCATAACTTTTATCTAGGTAAATTAAAGTAGAATGATTTTCCCCTATATTTTGATTTCTTCATGGTTATTTACCTGTTTGCATCAGGTCCGTATCTAGGGGGGGGGAGTACCCGGTTTGAAACCTCTCTTAAAAAAGTTTTCTCCAACTCGTGAAAAAGAAATAAAAATAGAAATAAACAAATTTTTGCTACGTTTTAAGAAATCTTTTTGTACCCCTCCCCCGACAAAGATAACTCCCTCTTCCCCGAAGAAAAATCCCCGATACATCCTTGGTGTGCATATTATTTAATTTTGGTACTTGTATGATGTACCACTACCGCTCAAGAAGTGAAGTTAGGTTAATTCCAATAAAATATACATAAGTATGATGAAAATATAATATCTCCGAAACGAATTTGGGCTATATATTTGCATATTAGGGGGAGGGGGTAAAGTACATCGGGTCTGCATGGAAAATATGTTAGCAACAATTATTCTGATATTATAAAGTAAGAATTGTTTTCTGACTTCACACTGTCCAAATACTTTACAATCCCCCCACCCCCGCCATCCCCTAATGTGCAAATATCTAGCCAAAATTATATATTTCCCATCTATTCTATTACTTCTCTTTGTCTTTTCTCACGGTAAGTTGAAAGAAACTAGCGAAAGAAACCGGTTTACAGTACGTCAATGCATCAACAACTTGAGCGGTGGGGGGTATATCATACAAGTACCTTAATTTTATTGTCTGGAATCTTGTTCCATAGACATATGAATTAGCTTCATGCCGCTGAGAACAATGGAACTGTTTTAATAACAAACTATTTAACTGTTTTGACAATTAAAAATTTGGCACTTAATCTTCGTATTATTAGTCTTCCAGCATGGCATCTACCCTTTACCCTTCTCAATAGGAAGTCTTCCGCTGTGAGGAGTATAATAAAAGGTAAATCAAACAGTTCGTGGTACCGATCTGTAAGTAAGGAGCACTGCGGAATCCTTGAGGCAACAACTTTACCACGAAGGATTCCCAAGCCTTCAGTTTCTGTGTAAAAAAAAAGTTCTTCCGACCTCTTCATACTGTAGCCGGTGGGGAGTTATATTCCAACCAACGGGAAATGGTTCAAGCTTCTATTAGTTGTACTTGCGAAAGTAGAAAAAAACTTGGTGAGGCAGCCAAGTCGTTTACAACTGTCCCATCTTACATGCATGATTTTATTTATATACAAATTATGACCTATTCTATTATTAATATAATGTGGACTTAACTGATTAGCCTACATAAGATTATTAAGAAAGCGGGCGGGGGTTGATGAAATTTGTTAAAATAAGGATTTTTTTCTTTTAATAACTGGTGGAATAGATGTGATGGTTTCAGGGGCGGATCCAGGATTTTTTTAGGGGGGGGGGGGCAAAATAGGTTGATCCGATAAACTTACGTTAGGAGCAAGTTTAATTAAAGCAAATTTGCGTTAATTAGGTCAATTACACTACTTTAGACTACGTTAAGAGGGCCGCCTCCCTCCCCCCCTCTGGATCCGCCACTGGATGGTTTATGATATTTTTTTTCACGTCGTGATATTTATTTTCTCAGATTGTAGTTCCTGTGAAACTTGAAAAAGGCTAATTACCTGTTTTGGCAGAGAGCCGAGATAAGACTAGTTTCGTTTTCAATCAATGGTTTCGTATGAAATGGGCAGACTTTCCTGAACTTTAAAAAATTAACACCTCTGTTTGAAAATTTTTGCACTTTGTGAATTTAGATAGCGATAAGGGTTCCTGACCTAACCTATGCAACCTGCTGCAAAATACTTGATAACTTCAATTCAAAATCAACGGAACAGTTCAAAATCAATTGTAGACAGAGAAAAGCATCTCATATCTGAACTAATTATATATATATATATATATATATATATATATATATATATATATATATATATATATATATATATATATATATATATATATATATATATATGTATATATATGTATACAGCTCCTCTCATTTGATCTGCCATCAGTGGTCCAATTACCCTGGAACACGTATTTTGGCAGAAACTTTCTCAAAATGCCTTTGAAACCAACTTGAGACTTCGAAACCAACTTTTAATTCCTAAAAACATCTAATAATAACATTGCACTACTAGTTACCGATTTTCATATATGTATTGGAATAAATTAATTTAAAGTTAGTTTCTTCAAAATTTAGTGTTCCAACGTTGAAGCCAAGTTTCGCATTCAAGAGAAATCTGACTTGTCTACCCGTGAAAAGATCTAATGTCGCTTATGTTTATACGTTCTCTAGAGCACTCGCACCTCGGTCCGGGTTTTTATAATAGCTGTGATAGGGAAAGATCATACTGCTAATTATATATACAGTGGTAAGGAACGACCAGGATCAATAGTAACCGAAACCCTAAAAAACAGGATTTTGATACCAATAGATACATCAAAAGAATCAGATTTTAATGCTGATTTCAACAAATTTCATCAAGTCCTACCCTTCAAAAGTTACGCGCCTGAGAAAATTTGGCTGATTTAAAAAAAAAGGGGGAAATACCCCCTAAAAGCTACAGAACCTTAATGAAAATCACACCATTAGATTCGGCGTATCAGAGAACCCTACTATAGAGGTTTCAAGCTCCTATCTTCAAAAATGTGGAATTTTGTATTTTTTGCATGAAGGAAGATGACGGATGTGGGTTTATTTGTTTTTGTTTGTTTTTTTCACCAGGGGTGATCGTATCGACCCAGTTGTCCTAGAATATCGTGGGAGGACTCATTGGAACGGAAATTAAAAGTTCGAGTGCCATTTTTAAGTGACCAAAAAATGGAAGGCACCTAGGCCCCCTCCCACGCTCATTTTTTTCCAAAGTCACCCGATCAAAATTTTGAGATAGCCATTTTGTTGAGCATGGTCGAAAATATGATAAGTATGTCTTTTAGGATGACTTAATCCCCCAAAGTCCCCAGGGGAGGGCTGAAAGTTATGAACTTTACCCAATGTTAACATATAGTATTGGTTATTGGGAAGTTTACAGACGTTTTCAGTTTTTTTTCTGTTAGTGGAGGGGGGGGGGTCGGGGGTTATGTGAGAGGATCTTTACATGGAGGAAGTTTTCATGTAGGAAGGGACATTGCTATGAAGGGGGCGCCATATTTCCCAGCATTATTTTAAAAAAAAAATTTGAAATTAAACAAACAAAAAAAAACACAAGTTTTTCAATTGGAAGTAAGGAGCAACATCAAAACTTAAAACGAACAGAAAATATTATTTATAAGATTCGGCTCGCCCCCTAGCTAGTGTTTCGACCTATAAACCTGATAGTTTTTAGGATTGTTGAACTGGATTCTTGTTATTACTAACGGTTTTGGTAATTAAGGGTCCTTTATAAAGAATAAGACGAGTATTTAAACTTCAGCTTGATAAGTATAATCTGAACAAGAAGATGAACCCCCTAAGACGAGTACCAAAAATATCGGGCCATAGAAGTTTGTTACGTATGTTCATTCGTAAGCTATGTATATTTATTACTAAAAAAAACGTTCGTAAATAAAATTAAACAACGTTCGAGAAAGCCATTTAACCAAATAAAAGTAAAATTAATATGCAAATTTGGCGTTGATTATTCATGTACGGTGAGCTAAAATCAAAACCTGCACTTATTCAAAAATGTTCAAAATTAAATAAAAAAACAAGTTTTTTTAACTGACAGTAAGGAGCGACGTTAAAACTTAAAACGAACAGAAATTATTCCGTATATGAAAGGGGCTGTCCCCTCCTCAACGCCTCGCTCTTTACGCTAAAGTTTGACTTTCCCACAACTCTATTTTTTTAAACAATACAAAATTTTATCGTAAAGAGCGAGGCGTTGAGGAGGGGACAGCCCCTTTTATATACGGAATAATTTCTCTTCGTTTTAAGTTTTAACATCGCTCCTTACTTTGAGATAAAATACCTTTTTTTTATTTAATTTTTATAGAGACGAAGTTACGCTTTCGTATATCTAATATTGATTCCGCCTTAGAGTCCGATCTCAGTACAATGCCCAATTCCAAATTCTAACTAAATTGAGTTCTATATCCACAATATATTTTATTTACGCTTAATTGGGGCTATAGGGTGGGATTGCTACTCACTGATAAAAGCTTGTTCCTGGTTGCTTTGGTTTTAAAAACTGTTTAATGTTTTAAGTTTAGTATTTTATACTTCATTTTCTTTGACTAAATAGACCCCTTGGAATACCCTACTCTCGAAGCCGCTCCTAGGACTGGTAGCACCCGGGAAAAGTTAGGTACAGTGCCTCTCCCGACTCAAATATAAGAAAAAGAACAGAGCCAAAATGTAAAATTTGATCAAAATGGGCAACCACCCAGCCACAGCGCCCAAGCCATTGCGCCCAGGGAAGTTGTCCTCATACCCCTGAAAGGCTCTGCCCCTCTTCTCACGCAATTCCTTCTTCTTACTGGCCTGATTGTATCTATAGCTCTTGTCTTGTTGTCTTTTACATGTATATCCAATTTGTCTTATGTATTGTCTTTTTATATAAAACGCAGTTCACATGGTAATATGCTTATTGTAATGGGGGGGGGGTAGTAGTCATTTGCAGCGCGGGGCATTTTTTTTTTGTTTTTTAAGTTATAGCCACTAGCTACTTTTAAGATTTAGTTTTAGGTAAAAAACATTACATTTGTAACGAAAAAAAAGAAAATATCACATAAGTTTTTTTGATCACCACTGCCACAAAGAATGACACTTAAAATTCAGAACCTTACCACGTGAAGCTTGTTGCGCAGACGCAGGTAATATTTCTAGTGACACTTTTTCCTCGGAGGCATCTAAAAGAGACATCACCTCGGTGGCCTTTAGGCTGTCTAGTCTTGCTCCATTTATTCCCAAGATGATGTCATTAACTCGAAGTGCACCGCATCTGAAATTTATTTGAATTCTTTAACCAGGAGAAATTCAATAGGAAACATGATGGATGAAGAATGCCAAAAATGCAAAAAGAAATAAATTGACATGGAATCAAAGCAGTCTCCAAACAAAAGACTCAATTACCCTTGTACTAACAAAAAGAAGAATTATGGCTTCTTCATGATCGAATACCTTAAGAAAAGTTAATGTTGATTTTCGATGAATCTACTGAACAAAATGAAGAATAGCCGTTCGAGGGCTCATTTTTAATCTTACTCGAGTCTTCCCTTTCTTCGCTTTTTTATATTATCAAATAGGTAAAGAACTGTAATTGTGGTAACGAACTGTAATTGTCATTATCAAGCAGTTCATGGTAACGAATTGTTAGCGAATCGGCTCAATAGTAACCGCAATTCTAAAAACGGAATTTTACATCAAAAGATATATAAAAGGAATCGGCTTATTATGCTGATTCCAAATATATAAGATTCATAAAGTTTAGTGTTACCCTTACACAGCTACGAGCCTGATACAATTTGCCTGATTATTGAAAGAGGGGGGGGGGAGTATGCCCATTAAAGGTCAAGGAATCCTAATGAAAATCAAATCATCAGATTCAGCGTACCAGAGAACCCTACTGTAGAAGTTTGAAGCTACAATATACAAAAATATGGAATTTTTCATTTTGTGCCAGAAGAATGATCGCGGATACGTGTTTATTTGTTTTTTTTCCCGGGGTTATCGTATCAAACAGTTCGTGGAAAAGAACTGTAAGTAAGGAGCGACCCGGCTCAATAGTAACCGAAACTCTAGGAAACGGAATTTTGATACCAATAGATATATCAAAAGAATCAGATTTTAATGCTTATTTCAAATATATTAGTTTCATCAAGTTTAATCATACTCATCAAAAATTACGCGCCTGAAAATATTTGGCTGATTTTCGAAAAAAGGGGGAAAGACCCCCTAAAAGTTATAGAACCTTAATGAAAATCACACCATCATATTCAGCGTATCAAAGAACCCTACTGCAGAGGTTTCAAGCTCCTATCTACAAAAATGTGGAATTTTTCCTTTTTTGCCAGAAGAAAGATCACGGATGCGTGTTTATTTGTTTTTTGTTTTTTTGTTTTTTCCTTTTTCCCAGGGGTAATCGTATTGACCCAGTGGTCCTAGAATATCGTGGGACGGCTCATTGGAATGGAAATTAAAAGTTCTAGTGCCCTTTTTAAGTAACCAAAAAATGGAGGGCAACGAGGCCCCTTCCCACGCTCATTTTTTTTCCCAAAGTCACCTGATCAAAATTTGGAGATAGCCATTTTGTTCAGAATAGTTAAAAATCTAATAAATATGTCTTTTAGGATGACTTAATCCTCCACTGTTCCCAGGGGAAGGGCTGCAAGTTATGAACTTTGCCCATTGTTTACGTATATTATTGGTTATTGGGAACTATACAGACATTTTCAGGAAGGATTTTTTTCTGGTGGGAGGGGGCTGGAGGAGGGGGTTACTTGGGAGAATCTTTCCGTGGAGGATGTTTCCTTGGGGTAAGGAGTAGAAGTGACCCTATAACTCCCACGAGTACACCATATATGGGCATAGAGTCATTAGGGAGAACACGTGGTTAATGGGGTCAATGACCTAAATTTCCAAGGTCGATGTTGTTGTTGTTGTAAGTGCACGCTCTCAGCAACGCAATGTCAATCACCTGTGCTGTCGACCTCAATTCACCTATCGTGAATCAATAATTCCCCTTAGAAACAACAAATTAATTTCACCTTTCTTGACAGATCAATCAACCAATGACATCATCTGTCAGACTTTAAAAATTTTCGCATAGAAACGATTCTCCAGGAATAGATCCAAGTCATTAATGTCTTTGCCTCGGAAACAACTCTTTTGGTCGAACTCCAAAGGATATTAATAGCCAAAGGCCATGGAAACAATTCTCCAAGAAACATCTTAGCGATGAATTGTTTTAGCGCGGGAATCAGGTTTCTTATTAATTTGAAATGCATTAGCGCAGAGATGCCAAAAACAAAAGGAACACGCTGAATTACGTTTAGGGATTATTTGGGCGAAACTGTTTTAGACAGGTTATGGAACTATTTCGGCGAAACAGTTAGAGACATTTTAAAAGATGATTTTTGAAGAGATTTTAGAAGAGAATTTAATGGTGAAACTCTGTGGTCGTTATAATACACAAGTTTCATTTGAACAGTGTTGTGAGGTCCTCTAACCCAACCCCAAAGGGTTCCAATCCTCCTACCCCAACCCCGAAGGAAGCCCCCGGTCCTCAAAGGCCCCCCAAGCTCCCAAAGGGCCACCGGCGCCCCCAAAGGCCCACCCAGACCCCCAAAGGCCATCCCCGGGCCCCCCAAAGGCCCATCGAGCTCCCAAAGGACCAACGGGGTCCCAAAGGCCCTCCACCGGTCCCCAAATGTCCCCCAGGCCCCCAACTGTCCCACCGGACCCTCCAAACGCCCTCCCTGTGCCCCAAAGGTCCTCCCTGTGCCCCCCAATGCCCACCCCTGGCCCCCCAAGGTCCCCCGGACCAGAGAAGCGCCGCAGGAATGCGCCGTGGGCCAGGAAAGTGCCGCAGGATGTGCCGCAGGGATGCGCCGTGGGTCAGGAAAGCGCCGCAGGGGATGCGCCGCAGGGAGGCACCGCAGGAAAGCGCCGCAGGATGCGCCGCAAAAAAAAGTAAACTAAAAAGTAAAAATTTCGAAATGTTATCCCCCAAACGCCCGCCTCAGACCCCCAAAGGCCCTCCCCTGGTCCTCAAAGGTCCCCCGGGCTTCCAAAGGGCCAACCAGCTCCCAAGGGTCCCCCCGACCCCACAAGGTCCACCCCCGGTTCCCAAAGGTCCACAGGGCTTCCAAAGGCCCACCCCCGGTCCCCAAAGGTCCCCCGGGCGCCCAAAAGACCACTCAATCCTCAAGGGCCCCCGGATCCCCAAACGCCCTCCCTGGGCCCCAAAGGTCCTCCCCCGGTCCCCATACATGCACACAAAAACTTACACACACACAAAAACTTACACACACACACAAAAACTTACACACACACACACGAAAACTTACACACACACACGAAAACTTACACACACACGCCAAAACTTACACACACACAAACACACACACACACACACACACACACAAAAACTTACACATGCACACTAAAACTTACATGCAGATAAAAACTTACATGCACACAAAAACTTACACAAAAACACACACAAAACTTACACACACACACACACACACGAAAACATAAACTAACACTCCAAAACTAACACACACAAACAAAATGACACACACACACACACACACAAAAAAACTAAAAAATGAACAAAAAAAAAACACACACACACACGCACAAAAAAAATTACACACACACACACACACACACACAAAAATTACACACACACACACGAAAACTAACAAACACACGCCAAAACTTACACACACAAAAACTTACACACACACACACACACACAAACACAAAAAAACAAACACACAAAAAAAACAAACACACACAAAAAATAAAACACACACACACACACAAACACAAACTTAAACACACACACAAAAAACTTACATCCACACACAAAAGCTTAGACACACAAAAACTTACACACACACACACAAAAAACTTAGACCCACACGCAAAAACTTACATGCACACAAAAACTTACATGCACACAAAAACTTACACACACACAAAAACTTACACACACGCACAAAAACTTACACACACACACAAAAACTTCACACACACACACACATGAAAACTTACACACACACTTCAAAACTTACACACATACGACAAAACTTACACACACACACACAAAAACTTACACACACAAACACACACAAAAAGTAAAACATGTACAATAAAATTTACAAGAAGATAAACACTTATTAACACACAAAAACTTACACACACACACACACACAAAACTTACACACACACACACACGAAAACAAACCCACACACGCCAAAAAATACACACACAAAAACTCTTACACACACACACACACACACACACACAAAAACTTACACATGAACACAAAAAAAACTCTCACACACACTCACAAAAACTTACACACACACACACACACACACAAAAAAATAACACACACACAAACACACGAAAACATACAAACACACGCCAAAACTTACAAAAACACAAACTAACACACACACACACAAACACAAAAACTTACACATGCACACGAAAACTTACATGCACACAAAAACTTACATGCACACAAAAACTTACACACACACACACACAAACAAAACTTACAAAAACAAACACACGAAAAATCACAAACACACTCAAAAACTTACACACACGCAAAAACTTACACACACACACACACACAAAAAAACTTACACATGAACACAAAAAAACTCACACACACACGCACAAAAACTTACACACACACACACTCACAAAACTCACACACACACATACGAAAACTTACACACACACCCCAAAACTTACACACACAAACACTTACACATTCACACGAAAACTTATACACACACACACGAAAACTTACACACACACGCCAAAACTTACACACACACACACACACACACACAAAGTTACACACACACACACACAAAAACAAACACAAGCACACGAAAACTTACAAGCACACAAAAACTTACATGCACACAAAAACTTACACACACACACACACACACACAAAACTAACAAACACACACACACACACACGAAAACTCACACACACACTCCAAAACAAACACACACACAAAAACTTACACACACACACACACATATACACAAAAACTTACACATGAACACAAAAAAACTCACACACACACGCACAAAAACTTAC
>NC_142804.1:19013202-19046891 GCF_049724085.1 Artemia sp. Qi Xiang Cuo
GTGTGTGTGTGTGTAAGTTTGTGTGTGTGTGTGTGTGTGTGTGTGTGTGTAAGTTTGTGTGTGTGTGTGTGTGTGAGTTTTTTTGTGTGTGCATGTGTAAGTTTTTGTGTGTGTGTGTGTGTGTGTGTTTTTTTGTGTGTGTTTTTTTTTTTTCGTGTGTGTGTTATTTTTCTTTTTTGTGTGTGTTTGTATGTTTTGTGTGTGTGTGTGTGTGTAAGTTTTTGTGTGAATGTAAGTTTTTGTGTGCATGTAACTTTTCGTGTACATGTGTAAGTTTTTGTGTTTGTGTGTGTGTGTAAGTTTTTGCGTGTGTGTGTGTAAGTTTTGGCGTGTGTGTGTAAGTTTTCGTGTTTGTGTGTAAGTTTTCGTGTGTGTGTGTAAGTTTTTGTGTGTGTGTGTAGTGTTTTTTGTGTGTGTGTAAGTTTTTGTGTGCATGTATGGGGACCGGGGGAGGAACTTTGGGGCCCAGGGAGGGCGTTGGGGGATCCGGGGGCCCTTGAGGATTGCGTGGTCTTTTGGGAGCCCGGGGGACCTTTGTGGACCGGGGGAGGGCCTTTGGGAGCCCAGTGGACCTTTGGAGACCGGGGGAGAACCTTTGGGGGCCCGGGGGACCCTTGGAGGCATGTTGGCCCTTTGGGAGCCCGGGGGACCTTTGAGGACCAGAGGGAGGGCCTTTGGGGTCTGAGGAGGGCGTTTGGGGGATAACATTTCGAAATTTTTACTTTTTAGTTTACTTTTTTTTGCGGCGCATCCCTGTGGCGCATCCTGCGGCGCTTTCCTGCGGTGCCTCCCTGCGGCGCATCCCCTGCGGCGCTTTCCTGACCAACGGCGCATCCCTGCGGCACATCCTGCGGCGCTTTCCTGGCCCACGGCGCAGCCCGGCGGCGCTTCTCTGGTCGGGGGGGCGTTTGGGGGCGGGGGGTGGGCCTTGTGGGGCACAGGGAGGGCCTTTGGGGCACAGGGTGGGCCTTTGGGGGTCGGGGGGCACAGTGGGGGGCCTGGGGGACATTTGGGGACCGGTGGAGGGCCTTTGGGACCCCGTTGGTCCTTTGAGGGCTCGATGGGCCTTTGGGGGGCCCGGGGATGGCCTTTGGGGGTCTGGGTGGGCCTTTGGGGGAGCCGGTGGCCCTTTGGGAGCTTGGGGGGCCTTTGAGGACCGGGGGCTTCCTTCGGGGTTGGGGTGGGAGGATTCGAACCCTTTGGGGTTGGGTTAGAGGACCTCACAACACTGTTCAAATGAAACTTGTGTATTATAACGACCACAGAGTTTCACCATTAAATTCTCTTCTAAAATCTCTTCAAAAATCATCTTTTAAAATGTCTCTAACTGTTTCTCCGAAATAGTTCCATAACCTGTCTAAAACAGTTTCTTCCAAATAATCCCTAAACTTAATTCAGCGTGTTCCCTTTGTTTTTGGTATCTCTGCGCTAATACATTTCAAATTAATAAGAAACCTGATTCCCGCGCTAAAACAATTCATCGTTAAGATGTTTCTTGGAGAATTGTTTCCATGGCCTTTGGCTATTAATATCCTTTGGAGTTCGACCAAAAGAGTTGTTTCCGAGGCAAAGACATTAATGACTTGGATCTATTCCTGGAGAATCGTTTCTATGCGAAAATTTTTAAAGTCTGACAGATGATGTCATTGGTTGATTGATCTGTCAAGAAAGGGGGAATTAATTTGTTGTTTCTAAGGGGAATTATTGATTCACGATGGGTGAATTGAGGTCGACAGCACAGGTGTTTGACATTCGCTGAGAGCGTGCACTTACAACAACAACAACATCGACCTTGGAAATTTAGGTCATTGACCCCATTAACCACGTGTTCTCCCTAATGACTCTATGCCCATATATGGTGTACTCGTGGGAGTTATAGGGTCACTTCTACTGTAAGGGACATTTCTATGAAGGGGACACCGGATTTCCCAGCATTATTTAATAAACGATCAGAAATTAAATTAAAAAAAACAAGTTTTTTCAACTGAAATTAAGAAGCAACATTAGACTTAAAATGAACATAAATTATTACATATATGAGGGGGGTTACCCCCAAGTTAATACCTCATTCTTTACGCTACAGTTTTTTTTTAGTGATTTGAAAAGAACTATCTATTCTAATTACACGGGCTTTGTGATGTATGGGTTTGTGATATAAAGAAAACTTTAACTTTAGCGTAAAGAGCGTTGTACTGACTAAGGGGAGAACCCTCTCATATACGTAAAAATATATACGTAATAAAAAAACATAAAAAAAGCGATACGGCTCAATAGTAATCGAAATTTTCATGTCAATAAATGTGCCAAAAGAATGGGCTTATATTACTGATTCTAAATATATAAATTTTATTAAGTTTAGTGTTGCTCATCAAAGGCTCCCCTACAAGTGAAAGAATTTTAATGAAAATCACACCGTCAGATTCAGCGTATCAGAAAACCCTATTACATTGGCTTCAAGCTCATATCTGCAAAAATGTGCAATTTTGTATTTTTTGCCAGAAGAGATCACGGATGCGTGTTTATTTTTATTTATTTTTTTTAAGGGGTAATCGTACCGACCCCGTGGTCCTACATTATCAAGAGAGAGCTCATTCGAACGGAAATTAAAAGTTATAGTGCCCTTTTCAGAGACCAAAAATGTTGCAGGGTAACTTGGCCCCTTTTTTCCCAATTTCGTCTGATTCACAAGGGAACAAATTTATTTTGTACTTTCATCAGAGATATTTATTATAATTAACGGCCTTTGTGATTAAGGAAGCAGTCTTATAGAATTGAGACATAATTTGATTTTAACGTAAAGAGCAAGATGTTGACTAGAGCGCCAAAAGCATAAAAAAAGTCATAAAGATATTCGAACATAGAAATTCATTAAATAAGTTAATTTCTAAATTATTCCAGGACCAAATTTAGAGAAAGCCACTTAGCAAAAGAAATGTAAAATTAATATACAAATTTTGTTTTAACCATTTAATCACGGTGAGCCAAAATAAAAGCTGCATTAACTAAAAAACGATCAAAAATTAAATAAAAAAAACAAGTTTTTTAAACTGAAAGTAAGGAGCGACATTAAAACTTAAAACGAACAGAAATTATTCCGTATATGAAAGGGGATGTCCCCTCCTCGACGCCTCGCTCTTTACGCTAAATTTTTTATTGTTTAAAAAAATAAAGCTGTGGGAAAGTCAAACTTTAGCGTAAAGAGCGAGGCGTTGAAGAGGGGACACCCCCTTTCATATACGGAATAATTTTTGTTCGTTTTAAGTTTTAATGTCGCTCCTTACTTTCAGTTTAAAAAACTTGTTTTTTTTTTATTTAAGCAAACTGATGGTCCTATAAGATGAGTGAGGGTGCATTTGAATGGAAATTAAAAATTCAAGTGCCCTTTTTAAGTGACCAAAAAGATTGGAGGGTAACTAGATTTCCACTTCGATTTTTTTTTCCCAAAGTAACCAAAACTAAAAAAAACAAATATTAAAACATCAAAAGAATTGAATTTTTATGCTGATCCCAAATCTATAAAATTAATTGCGTTTGAAGCTACCTAACAAAAAGTACGAGCCTGAGATAATGTGCCTTTTTTAGAAGAACGGGGAAACATACACAAAGATATGTATGAGTTTCAAGCTCCTATATACTAAAATGTGGAATTTGTCCCTTTTTTCCAGAAGAAAGACCCCACATGCGTGTTTATTTGTTTTTTTTTACCTCCCAGGGTGAACGTATCGAACCAATGGTCCTAGATGATTGGGAGAGAGTTTAATTGAACAGAAAAATTCTAGTGCCCCTTTTAAGATTCAAGAGGGATTAGATTGGAGTAAGATACGATTTTTCGGAACTTGGAAACTATTACTATTACATATTACTATCTACATGACATCAGGTCATTTGACGTCTACGACAACAAATTGCCATCTCAAAATTTCTATTAAATACATTTCGGGAAAATACGAGGTGTGGGGGGGGGATCCACCCTCTGATCTCTTTGAATCTTACAAAGGACACTTGAACTTCCGATTACTAATCCATTGAGCCCCCTCCGAGGTTTATAGGATCACCCTTTCTATATAAACCTTATATGCAACCCTGGCATACGTTAGAACCCTTGTAACCGTGGAACCCAGGACATCTACAAAATCCGTCATAGAATAGCGAGGTATTGAGGTGGGGGCCACCCCACGTATATACGTGATAAATCCTGCTCGTTTTAAGGTTTTAAGGTAATCATGCCTTTGATATGAAAAAAACTACTTGTTTATTTTTTCTTTCTGATTTTTATTTAATTATTTTTGGAAAGTATGCTCGAAATTCATGGACAATACTTCACACATAAATTAAACAACATGCATAACTTACAGACCTTGTAACCTTGTAACCCAGGACATCGACAAAATCCGTCATAGAATAGCGAGGTATTGAGGTGGGGCCACCCCCCTTATATACGTAATAAATCCTGTTCGTTTTAAGTTTTTATTGTCATCATGCCTTTGATTTGAAAAAAAACTGTTTGTTTATTTTTAATTTCTGTTTTTTTTTAAATAATGGTGGAAAATTCGGCTCGCCCTGCATTGGAAAGTTCTTCCCACATAACATAACCCCCCCCCCCCCGCCAGAAAAATTTCTGGTGGACAATTCCGGACGAAAATTTTTTCGTAGCGCACTTTCATTTGAAAGAATTTCTGTTTGTTTTTAATATCATGCAGGAAATCCGTTCCTCTGTGGAAAAGTTTTCCTTCAAATGCCCCACCCCACTAGTAAAAAGTTGATCCCACAGAAAATTCCCCCTGGAGAATTTCTCCCGTGAAAATCCACCCTCTACGGAGAGATACTCTAGACAAATCCAAACCAGTAAAAATTTTCTCCCAGACAATTCCCCTTAACATATCCGCATCTAAAATAATATCAGAGAGAAGCATCTTATAAAAAATAACATAGGCCTACCTGTGGAAGCGAAAATTAGGCTTGTCACCAAGTCTTTTCTTGCAACCAGTAACGCATAATGAAATAACCATTCTCAATGAAATCGAACTTCAAAATTAACGCCTGTACTGGAGGCAAAGAGCAAAAAGCGTAGGGAACTCGCAAAATCCCATGCGGTCTGGTGTCTATCTAATAATACGTCTATGACACAACCTTAGAGAATAAAACACTTTAGCGTAAAGAGCGGGAGTTTAGAAGGAAGCAGCCCCCTCGTATATGGAATAATTTCTGTTCGTCTTAAGTTCTAATTTCGCTTCTCATATTCTTTTAGATAAGTTTTATAAAATCATTTAAAAAGGAATCCTTCAGTTTAGGTAGCAGCAAACTTTGACCCTAGTACATTGGAATTGGAACACGTCACACATTTATATAGAATCCACCGTGCTGAATCAAAGGTCGTATGTGGCTCTTTTGACGGGGCTCATTTGAATTAAAACTAATGTTTCTAGCGCCTTTTTTAAGTTGCAAAATAGATCGCACCATAACAAAGTGTCATTTTCTATTGAAAAACCATAATCTTGGCTAAATAATGCAAGTGAGTGAAAATTCTAGGATAGCTAATCCACTGAGAATTATTTACAATTACAACTGTTTCAACTATACAACTATTTACAACTATAAAATCTAACCCTCCCTTAATGCTACCCTAAAATCTTAAGCTTCGTTGATGGTTTTCTTTATAGCTTGTCATCCTATACTGACGTCCTGAACCAACAATCCAATTTTGTGAAGCATTTACCCTTGCCCCTCTACTCCAAAGGACACTAAACTTTGAGGAACTTGGACACACTTTGTGTTTTTCATAAGTCTGCAAGTTTCGTGAATTTCATTTACTTAGTATTAATACAAGTGTATAAGTGATTCTTGGAGGAAGGGGGGGCATAAGGTGGTAAAGGTCCACAAAAAGATAAGCAAAAAGCAAGCAAACCAATTAATTTGCCGTCCGATGTTCTATCTAAATATAGTGATCATTTTCGTCAGAAATATCGATGGATAAGTACGGAAAAGTTATCCAAATACATCCCTATGAAGTGCCTACGGTAAAAAAATCGTTTTCTGAACGATTTTTTTTTATTTGAAAAAAAAAGAGTCAGGGTAGGTAAGTGAAACTTAAAGAAATTTACAAGAATTAATATTTGTGCCAATTCCGGGAAGTTTCGCTCACCTTGCTCTACCACTTTCTTTAAAATACGGAAGAAACTTTGTCTGAAATAGTGTTCGAATAAGGGACAGGTGAATGTTTGGGGACCCAAATATTTATTTTTCTCTTTTGCTGTTGTTTGATAATCTACGGCCATTTTTCGCCACTTCAAACAAAATCTTAGGATGGGGCTCAGAGAACATCTCGCTATATCCATTTTTTAAACAAATCATTCTACTTTTAACAGATCCTTCACTAATGTTTCAGCCTCAAGAATAGCCTCTCCTGCTTTGTCCCTTGGTTTCACCAATGGATGTAGACAAAAAAAACGTACGATTTTTAAACAAAAAAAAAACACACAGCGTCTTCATGCAACCTTGGCAAAAAAAATCCTAAACACAAAAGTCTGTGTCCCATAGCCCTCACCCCGAAAGAAAAGTCATGAGAATTTCAACACGATTCCCTACGCATGAGACAAAACGGGGTATGCTTACTGAATTGCGCATATAACCTGGATGCAATCTCCATAATCAGAAATACTCGCTTACGTTTAGGCTTCAGATTACTAAAACACATGTATTCTCTTTAAAGTATCCGAAAACCTACCGTACTTTGAATTAAAAAGTACTCTCGAGAAATTGTTAACCGTTGTGTTGTATTACACGATTGTTCTCATATTAGAGATTGGTTGGGTGCTACTGACACTCATGAATTATATAAAGTATAAAATTTGTTCGAAACACATACCACTGTTATTTCTGATGTATTTTAGTAACTTTAGATGACATTCACCAATTTTAATTCAGTAACTTTAGCAGACTGTACCTGCAAGAATATTTTCTGGACGGCTATAACTTTAAGTTTTTTGGCTTAAACAATATCAAGTTTTTTTCCGAATAAAAAAAATGAATTAAAAAAGAATGAGGAAAACAAATCTTTCGAGAAGGGGGCTAGAAATACACAAGTATCTCACATTTTGTTTTCAACTAATTGAATTTAGAATCAATTAAACTGGAAGAATCTCAAACAGGTAAATAAAAATCTGAATGCTGTGAAGACATTTTTTTGTTATTAATCAATTGCTAAAAAATGAACAGGTTCGACCCTTTTAATTTTTCCACAATAAATTAAATCCGAGCCATGCAAACAAAAAGGACAAAACTGCTCTACTTCTCCCGCCACACAATTACAGTAAAACATAACACGATACCCAAGACATAAACATAGCCAAACATAACCAAAACATAGCGTTTCTTTCCATTTTAACATATTATCCGAAAATCCTTTTAATATCGTTTTCCTTTCATGATTATAAAGAATGTCTCACTACGGAAACTTACCAAAAATTCCTTTTCTTAATTAAACAAATGTCAAAATTAGTCAAAAATAACTTCTTTTATGAAATATTAACTAAAGCGAAAACACTGTTTTCCTCTGATAACGATGTTCTGAATGTTGTTTTCCCAAGTTCATGATGAATTTTTTAGGATGTAGAATTTTTTTTTTATTGTAGTAAACATAATACTGTGTAACAGAAGCATAATAAAGAGGAAAAAATTACCGAGGAGAAAATATATTAATGAGAGATGCTAATACGCCTTAGAGGAGATGAGTAAGACTATGGTAAGGTATAACTAGTGAAACAAAAAGAAATTCACCATATTATGTCTTGAAAATAATAATTTTCATAAGTAATGAAGTAAAAAAAAATACATTTTCTGTCTACATTTGAGTCAGGGAGGCATCGCGAATGCGGAGATTCTTTTGTGATTACAAACTTTGAGGCAAAAAGACGCTTCTCTAGGGTAAACGCTGATATGATGAAATTTTTTATAGTTAAGCTGCAGTTCAAATATGAAGACGTTGAAACTGTCTTGCAGTTTCAACGGCTGATTAACTCTACAGTTTGTCTCTGAAGTGCCAAAGAAAACAGAATTAAAATTATGGTAAGGCACGGCACGTGAATAAAAACCAAAAATTTGTGCATTAGGCAATTATACTGCCTGCCTGACGGTAAGTATATCTCAGCGAGCGAACAATATGAGGCTTGCCATTCGGAAAGCCGACTTTAGCGCTTTCTAAGTCCAAAAATAATGTGGAATAATATTGAACAATTTTTTTTTCAATCCACATGGAGAAACTTGTGGTCATATTTGAACGGAAAAATACACGGCAAGGGCACACCCAGGTTTTTTATTCGGGGGGGGGGGGGAGGGGGAGGTTGTAACAACAAAAAACTTTTAAAAACACATTATAAATTTGTTTATATTCATATTTGTTATGTATTTACGAGTCGGAAAAAAAAATCGGGGGGAGGGTTTAAACACTAGATGGAAGTCAGTGATTTAATAAAAAAAAGAACTAGAAAGGATTTAATTTAAAAAAAAATTAGGGGGGGGGGGTAATAAAAAACCTATAAATTAATAAAGAAACTCCGAGAAATTCTAAGAAATCTAAGTTTTCAAGGGGTTGGAGCCCCAGCCCAACCTTCGTGGTCCCTATGAATGAGTTTTTAAGTAAACTGTAAGCCTACCCTATTCAGATACAAGACTGTTTATCTTCTTCATAAAAATGAGCACTAGTCTAGTTGTCTTTTTCTAAAGCCAAATATTTAGTGATTGTCCTTTTCTGAAGAAAACATGCTTACCATTAAGTTCTTTGTCTTATATTATTTCCTCCAAATAGCATGGCCCCTTTTCTGAAAATACACCCACCCCCCCTGATGGTCCAGGATATAGCCCTAGGAATATATTAAAAAAAATCAACCAGTAAAACTCTTATTTTACAATATGAAAGAACATGAAAGAATAGGCCTATATAACAAGAAAGAATGTCATCACAAGATTTGACACTACGCTGAAATGTATTTATATAGTTAAATATGGGACCTCAGATGGGAAGGGGGTTATAATGTCAAAAAAGTGACCATGATACTTGGAAAGTCTACCATAAAATCGATAACTCCGGCTCAACTAACCAACCCCCCTCCTGTGTTTGGATATAGCCTTGGATATAGCCAAAAAATGGCTCATTTTTACAGTTTCATATATTTTGTCAATATCAGCTGTTCATAATCCCATATAAAAAGATCAAGTTTTGTATATAACCTGATATTATGTCCAACCAATCAGAAGGGGGGTGAAGTTGTTACCCAAAGAATAATACATATATCATCTTATAATCACATATTTAAAAAGAAATTATGAAGAAAATAGCTTCTATTATTATTTACCTGTTTTTATTATAAATTTTCCTTCCTGACTTCAGCTAGTTCCTTTCCCATATAATTTCAGTATGACTGTTGACTGAACAAGATTCAAATTCAACTGATGAAATTGAAAGTTGGTGAGGTGATTAACTAACTATTTTCACTAAGCAAATGATAATCTTATGCTCATGAGAGAGAATGTTATCTTATCTTACTATGTGAGTAAGCTAAGTCGGTATTTTCTCATCCTAGTAACTGAGTGATTGTATCATAAGATTAAATGACCGCGATGTGAACTCATGTCAGTGTAATTAAAATGGGAACAGCAGATTTTTTTTCACGGGGGAAAAAATACATTATTCAGAAAATGTGAAACTTACTCATCATCCAAAGCGAAGATAATTGTTACATAAATTCAAAAACGTAACGTTTTTAGGACCGTAACGTAAAACGTACCAAAAATGGTACGAACGTAACCTCGGTGGCAACCCTGATAGGGAATAAACTAAGAGTGTGAGTTAATGTTATGGTTAACCAGCTAGGTTAAACTTTCAAAAATTGTGAATAATATTTACTACAAATCAATGAGATTCTTCAGTTACCGTCAGGGTTGCCACCCTGACCTGGCAGAATTTACTAAATCTGAGAAGAAAAATTTACTAGATCGCATCTGTTTTTACTAAATGCTAAAAAAAATTTTTTTACCTCACCATTAAGCATCGATTTTTACTATAGGAAGATAATCAACAGGATTTTCACAGTCTTCTTTCCTTTTTCTTCTTTTTTTTCTCTTTTCCTCTTTTCTTTCGTTTTCATAGTATGATTGAAAATTCCGGAAATATATAAATATATATATATATATATATATATATATATATATATATATATATATATATATATATATATATATATATAAATATATATATATATATATATATATATATATATATATATATATATATATATATATATATATATATATATATATATATATATATATATATATATATTTATATATTTATATATAATGTTACACTTCTACTTACTTTTAATTTCTCTCAGCAGACTCCTTTCTCCTCAATAAAAATTTTCAAACTGATGAGATTCACCTAATCACCTTGGCTGGTTGACTTTTGTTTTGATTCCAATAGATTCCCAATCATCACAAATCCAAGTGTCATTATAGCTTCATTTTTAGTTGGTAAGATTTGATACACAGAAAGCTGATTTTGTCAACCTTTAGACACCGGAAGTGAAGTTTCTGTTTATGAAAATAGACGACTGCTTGTCTGTCTCTGAGACAGACAAGCAAAATTGTAAAACATACAAGCAAAAATTGTAAATTGTCATATCTTTACGATAATTTTTTTCCCTGACCTCATGTAAAATAAAAAAAAAGGTTTGTTTACAATAAATCATGACTTTTTACTAGATTTCGGGAAATTTACTAGATCCTCTAAATTTACTAGATTTTTTTTTACTAGAGCTAGTAAAATCCTACTGACGGTGCCACCCTGGTTACCGTAGACACATTTCCGTGGTTCTAATTATTTGATTCTTAGAAAACAAAGTAGCCAAATTGAAATTTTTTCATTAACAAAATTTTTAATAAAAAATTTCAATTTAAGATTTATATTTAGTTTTAATAAATTGTGGAAAATATTAATCACAATAATTAATTCTCAAAACATAGAATGTTAAGTATAAACTGGACTTTGGAACTCAAAATGTATTTCAAATTAAATTAAACCTCAACACTTTCTTTAAAACATAGAGAAATATCCAAGTGAAAGCAAAGGGTAACACTATAACTTTAAAACGAACAAAATTTATTCTCTAAATGAGAGGGTTAATCTTGTTATTCTTTTGTTTTAAGCCCTGGAATGGATTCTTGTGCTAGTTCAATCCCCTATTCCTGTTGATCCATCCCAGAATCGTAAATTTTACAATGTTTGTATTCTCGGGAGATGCAATCGACAATCTCAGCAAAATCTGTGGCTAGAAAATGTGTGACAACAAGCCTCATAAATGAAATCACAAACGAAAACCAAACAAAATCATAATTACCACAACTTCACGCAAAATACATTGTTCATAAGATCGAAAATTCCGGCTCAACTAACGAACCCCCCTCCTCAATCCTTGGATATAGCCTTGGTTATAACCAAAAAATGGCTCATTTTTAGTTTCATATATTTTGTCAATATCAGCTGTTCATAATCCCATATAAAAAGATTAAGTTTTCTATATAAACTGATATTATGTCCAACCAATCAGAAGGGGGGGGGTGAGGTTGTTACCCGAAGAATAATATATATATATATATATCATCTTACAATCACTTATTTAAAAAGAAATTATAAAGAAAACAGCTTCTATTATTATTTACCTGTTTTTATTATACATTTTCCTTCCTGACTTCAGCTAGCTCCTTCTCTATATAATTTCAGCATGACTGTTGACTGAACAAGATTCAAATTCAATTGATGAAATTGAAAGTTGGTGAGGTAACTAACTGACTATTGTCACTTGTCACTAAGCAAATGATAATCTTATGCTCATGAGAGAGAACGTTATCTTATCTTACTATGCGAGTAAGTGAAGTAGGTATTTTCTCATTCTAGTAACTGAGTGATTGTGTGACAAGATTAAATTACCGCGATGTCAACTCATGTCAGTGTAATTAAAATGGAAACAGCGGATTTTTTTTCATGGGGGAAAAAATAGATTACTCAGAAAATGGGGAACTTACTCATCATTCAAAAGCGTAGCATAATTGTAACATGAATCCAAAAGCGCTACAAAAATGTAACGGTTATAGGACCGTAACGTAAAACGTACCGTTTTATTAAAAACGTACCAAAAATGGTACGAACGTAACCTCGGTGGCAACCCTGCTAGGGAGCGATTTTAGTGTTCTTTTTTCATCTTTTCAATGTTTTTGTCAATTTTTATTTGTTTTTCCAATGCTAACACCAAAAGGAGTGTTATTTGAAACTGTGAAAAAATTTCATAATCTAGGGGGTGGGGCAAAAGTCCCACAAATTGATTTTCTATGAAATACTTTTGGTACTTATGCATTATAAATAGCCAACCGCTATGGACTGTACAAGGAAACCAGACAGGAAACCAGACAAACGGGTATTTGCTAGATAAATGGATCGCAAATCGTGATTTATTATTGCGTTTACAATATTTAAACTGTTGTTTTCGGGGTTTAGAGGGGGGAGGTACCTAGATTAGGTTAGGTTACGTATTTAATATATGCTATGCTTTAACCTCCCCCCTTCTCTCCCTCCCCCCAATGTGCAAATATACAGCCCAAGTTTGTTTCTAAACTATTATATTTTCATCCTATTTTATTTTTATTTCATTTCCATTAACCAAACTTGAATTCTTTCGTGTACAACGGTGGGTTATTTATAATGCATAAGTATCATAATTTTTTTTTGGCTTAGATGATATTAGTGTATAAAAACTTTTGTTTAAGAGCGCGGGGTATTCAAAAATTCTTTGCGAGACAGAAATCCTAATTTGAAACTGTCAAATACCATGTTTTGAACTGATGTTGTCATTTTTTCAGTGTGAATAGTGTTATGTAGTTGAAACACCTCTGAAAAATCTGAATCAAAATTGGTGCTTTGTTTTCTTTTTAAAGATGATAATTCTCCGGAAATAAGAAACAAAAATCAGGGCTACCCCCTTAGGGGCAACCTAATAAAGGATAACAGAAGATAGGTGGGACTTGGAAGTGGTATGTACCGTTGAAAATTCATCTGCTCTAATCCCTTGGGCTGAAATTACTTGTCCCGTAAGTTTCAATTAGATTGGAAATGTGTTTTAGAATATCATCATTCTTATACAAGGGCCCATCTTATTTGCCATATGAATTTTAATACAAAGAGTAATAGCAAAAATGTAAGCTTGCCACTCTACTGAAAAGTTAGTGGTGGGATTTGGTCCCGTTGGGACTTAGGGCCCACGAGAGATGGGGACCGTTTCTGTTTTTGGCTAAAACAGAAACGGTTAAAAATGGAAATTAAAAAACGGAACAGAAACGGAAAACCGGAGCTCCGTTTCTTTTTTTCTTTTTTTAACCGAAATACAGAAACGGCCTGTTTTTATTTAAAAAACGGCCGTTTTAACGGATATTGGCGTTTTTTTCCAGGCACTGCGAGATACGAGCATGCAATTCCAATTAACTCCGGGTGAGTGTAGAAGCAGTCAGTTCAAAATTCTAGCGGATCCGCATTATTTTTCCTGATCTTCGTCTCTCCCTCAGCACTAATTCGAAACATGGTATTTGACAATTTTAAAATTTGAATTTCTGTCCCCCTAAGAATTTTTGAACACCCCACGCTTTAAAGAAAAGTTTGCCAACACTAATGTTATCAAAGCAAAAAAAATCTTTCACAGAAAACCAATGAGGGGAGCTTTTGCCCCACCCCCTAAATTATAATTTCTTTTTTTAATTTTCATTTAACACTCATTTTGGTAGCATCATTAGAAAAATAAATGAAGTTTGATAGAGACATTGGAAAAATGAAAAAAAGAAAACTAAAATTGCACCCTTGATATTCTAAAATACTTTCGCCTCCGCCCCCTCACTCCCTCCAAGTTTTATTTACAACGTGATCATACTTTAACAGCTGCAGTGACAAATTCCAAGATAATCAAATGGATATCAAAAGTTTTATTTTCATTTGATACACCAGGGGCACCGCACTAATTTTTTACTTCTGATATTTTGTGCAGTATTTTGTAGATTAGATAGTGAAATACTTTGTACGGATTTAGTCACTAAATAAAATCATTCATTCATTCATAAACCAGAAGCTATTCGCTATGAAGAATCACAATTTACACTTAAACTTTTAAAGAATTCATTTAATTATATACAGTTTGTTATAACATCTTTTAAAATTTGTTGGAAATTAAAATTAAGATTTAATGAACAAACATGCCCCTCCCATTTCCCAATAACAAAACTTATATAGGGACAATGTCCAACTGGCATAACTCACATCCTAGCCCCAAGGGATTTGGTGGGTTAGTCCTCATCGGAGGTCCTGTTATTGGACGTTTCAACTTTTGAACAAATTGGCCATCTCAAAATTTCGGTCAGATGTCTTTGGGAGCAAGAAAGCTAAAAGAGGTGTGTGAGGGGAGCTGGTTTCCGTCCAATCATATTTGACTCTTAAAAAAGCCGCTAGAACTATCAATTTTCAATCTAATGATCCCTCTTCAAAGTTTCCACGACAACTCTGTCCACGTGAAGTGGTCTGAGAAAGAAAGTGACGAAAAGGTAAATAAAACATTGAAGCTTCATCGCCTCCAAAACATCAATTTTCCCCAAAAGAGGGTCAAAAAGCGGAAGATGCAAATTGTAATGGATCCAATCGACAGCACTGTATACTGTAGCGTCTTCTTTTTCCAAATATGATACACATTTAACACCAAGCGCATTTGCTCTGAGCAAATACGTCACGACCTTAGTTTAGCTGCTAGTGGTCGGACAAAAAAACAGGTTTTTCCATAGGCTTGTCGCGCGTGCGCGAAGTATGAATCTTGTGTGGTTTTAAATGGTTTTCACTTTTTTAACGGAGAGTATAGCCTTTGTCGATACTGTATTATATTCTCTACTGTGATCGGCAGCTCACCGTCTAAAACCCTAATGGTTGTAGCCTGACGTGAATGCCGCATTAATCTCTATGTTTATTTATAAATCGTCAACTGATAATCACATGAATGCTGCAGTGATAATTATGATTTTAGATATCGTCAGCAAATGATTCTTTTTAAAGTCACAAAAGAGATCTTGCAGCAGCAAAGTGGCGTCTCTGCCAGTTTGCCTAAAAAGGATGAGATACCATGAAGTGCAACTTTTGTTTTAACCAAACAATTTTTATTGGTAAAAACCTTAAAGAGGAGGATTCAAACCCCCCCCCCCTTCTTCTCACCTTGAAAAATAGCTCAACATGTCCACTTAAACCTTGCAATATGATGTGAATGTCATAGTGGGTTCTGTCTTTAGTCATAAATCGTTAGTTGACGATGGCACAAGTGCTGCTACGACTACCCAGATTGCTGATAACTCATCATCACATACCAACCCTTTTAGGTAGTTCTTTACTAGATTGCAGCTACCACTGCAACCATAAAGATGCAAATTAAGTTGTTCCTCAATGGGATGGGAGGAGGTCAAGAGAATGGATTTAAAGGAGCATGGAAATTCATTGAAGGATAAAGAGTGAAGCTTTGAATTGATCAGTGTCAAAAAGAAAAGTGCGCAGCTGTGTTGGGTTCAAGTGGTTGGATACTTTTGCAAGTTGCTAGCAGTAGGACAGTAAATGACGAAAAAACTGAAGATTCCCATGTTCTATCATAGCATACTAACAATAAAGGGGAAATATCAACCTCAAATAAAAAATTCTTTTCTTTTGTCTTTTTCAGAAAAGCATAGAAATCATTCCTGGAAGCTCTAAGGTATCTGTTATGCTCTCCACTTTGTTCGATACGAGGGGTTTTTCTTTGAAAACCAATAAAGCCATCTTTTGAAACATTACAAGCAACGTACACCTGGCGAGTAATCGAGCGTCAGCTTCATCATCGCCGGCAGGTCTTTTTCCAGGAAGTGTTTTAGGGAAACATGATTGGTGTAATAATATTTGGAGTAACTAAGCTAATTGAGATAAGCGAGACAAACCAGCGCAATAATTGTTTGTGATAGACATTCAAATGATATGAATGCGAAAATTAAATCGCAGCTCCATTGCGAATGGGAAAGTGTGAATTAGAGTGACTAGCACCTGAATGATTATGTTCTCTGTGAAAGTTTTCGGCATGTCATTGTTTTGTAGTCCTATGATTTTATTGTTTTGATCTAAGACGACAATTTTGTTATCATTTTGATAGCTGAGTTTCAGCTTTATCTATCCACTGAATTACATTTTTAAATTTACTTCATATCTTTCTTCGTTGAAAAATTAGTTAAAAATCGATTTAATTAGTTAAAATTAGTTAAAAATTAGTTAACTAATCGAAATTAGTTAAAAAATTAGTTAACATTTCTACATTTTAAGAAGGTTCAAATCGTTCTATAAGAAATGATTTAAATAATACCAAAATTCTGACATGGTGAATGGATTGGTCTGAACTGAGGAATTCAATGGTATAAGTATTGTGTCCTCTCGGTGCAAGCTACAGCTATAGGCTCATCACAATTCCCCATGTTTAACAGCGAAAATGAACATTAAAACGTTTAAAAGAGTAAATGCAAACAATTTTCGAATTACGATTCTTCCGAGAAAATTGTCAAGCAAAACCAAAAAACTTGTGCTGTAAAGTTTTAGCTATGGAGAAAAGTGGTACACATACATTTCCTAAGCAAGTTGCTCAGAAATGTCGTCAAAAGTTTATCAGGCAAAATAAACCCTTGTGCTGAGATCAGAAGAAATGAAAGTGTGTCACATATAAGGGTCGAATCTGACATTTTTCACACTTCTGAGATGATTGCCAAAAACCATTTGCTAAGGTGTTCTCAAGCGGAGAATTGACAAGGCAATGTAGATTAGGAGGATCAAAGAGTGATTCAACATACAATGCTTAGCTGATTCTCACTTTGAGAAGAAGTATATCGCCCCAAAAATATAAAAATTTTAGATACAGCCTTTGGCTGGCCGTCGATGATTTCCTAAATCTGCACAATTTTTTGAATGATTAAAGCATAAGCAAACTTTCACTAGCTATTTTATTTACGGGGCTATTTTAATATTTATTCTTACACTTTATATACTTCTCAAAAATTCAAATTCGATTTGTTTCAGTTTTTTTCATGTTATCATATTCCAATTAATTCAATTTTTACATGCCACCGTTAGTTTGTCAAAATTAATCTCTGATCTCCCAAAATTGTTTATTTTCACTACCCTTACAAACAGGTTAACCGTCTTCTCCAATTCTTAATACCCCCCCCCCCCCAGAAGTAAAAATTTGAAAATAGCTCAGTGTTCTACAAAAGAGCGTATTAAAGTTCTTTCTAAAACTTCGTTGAGGATCTAAACATCTTTGCAAACAAATTATTGTGGCAGAAGCAGAAAAGGATTATTTATCAAGCTATTTCCACCCTGAATGGATATTAGATGTAAATTATCTAATTCCTATGAAAATCCCATCCATGCTCCAAAGATTAATGTGAGAGGTTAGAATTATTTCCTAAAGATTTCTAGTCAGGGCTAAGAGTTCAATCGTAAATCTTTTTTTTTTCAAGTCAAATCGCTATCAAATGTCAAAACTTAACTTTTTGGTTTAAGGGAGCAGCAAATATTTGAGGATTTACCCAGATTTAAGCCTGACCTAAGACCTACATATTTGGTAGACATAAAGGATTTTCCAGGTATTACTTTTTTATATGGGATAATTACGCCCCACAAATATGAACAAACAATAAGTTTGGAATGCCACTCGTGCTCCAGATATTACAAATTAAAGGTTAGAAATACTCACAAGAGATTTCCAGTTGGAGCTAAGAGTTCAATCGTAAATTTTTTTTTAAAGCCAAATCGCTATCAAATGTAAAAATAACTTTGGTTTAAGGGAGCAGCAAATGTTTGAGGACTTACCCAGATTTAAGCCTGACCTAAGACCTACATATTTGGTAGACATAAAGGATTTTCCAGGTATTACTTTTTTATATAAGATAATTAAGCCCCTCAAATATCAACAAACAATAAGTTTGGAATGCCACTCGTGCTCCAGATATTACAAATTAAAGGTTAGAAATACTCACAAGAGATTTCCAGTTAGAGCTAAGAGTTCAATCGTAAATCTTTTTTTTCAAGTCAAATCACTATCAAATGTAAAAATAACTTTTTGGTTTAAGGGAGCAGCAAATGTTTGAGGACTTACCTAGATTTAAGCCTGACCTAAGACCTACATATTTGGTAGACATAAAGGATTTTCCAGGAATTACTTTTTTATATGGGATAATTAAGCCCCTCAAATATGAACAAACAGTAAGTTTGGAATGCCACTCGTGCTCCAGATATTACAAATTAAGGGTTAGAAATACTCACAAGAGATTTCCAGTTAGAGCTGAAATCGTAAATCTTTTTTTTTCAAGTCAAATCGCTATCAAATGTCAAAATAACTTTTTGGTTCAAGGGGCAGGAAATGTTTGAGTATTTACCTAGATTTAAGCCTGACCTAAGACCTACATATTTGGTAGACATAAAGGATTTTCCAGGAATTACTTTTTTATATGGTATAATTAAGCCCCTCAAATATGAACAAACAGTAAGTTTGGAATGCCACTCGTGCTCCAGATATTACAAATTAAGGGTTAGAAATACTCACAAGAGATTTCCAGTTAGAGCTGAAATCGTAAATCTTTTTTTTTTTCAAGTAAAATCGCTATCAAATGTCAAAATAACTTTTTGGTTTAAGGAAGCAGCAAATGTTTGAGGACTTACATAGATTTAAGCCTGACCTAAGACCTACATATTTGGTAGACATAAAGGATTTTCCAGGAATTACTTTTTTATATGGGATAATTAAGCCCCTCAAATATGAACAAAAGTAGTAACCGTACAATTACTTGAAAGTATACATTCAGATATACGCCTGAAGGCATAGATATGTGTGTATATTTTAAACGAATTGGGGTTACCAGGGTCATTAGCAAAGAGGTATCATTTCTATAGAAGGTATAGTAATTTGAAATATCATATAGAATTTGCTTGAAGGTATATACTTTGCGTACGTGCCCGTACCAAACAGGTTGGTTATAATCTGTTCTGCTTCAAGTTTTTTCTGGCAAAATTAACTTAATTTCTTTTTCATGATAAACAAGTTTTTTTTTTTTTTTAGGTTACATCCGTGTAGGAAAAACAGGTGTATCTTTTTAGTTTTCTTTACATTACATATTAGTAAGAGAATTGAATTCAAAGAGAATAGTTTTTATTTTCAAGGATATTAGTAGAGGAAAAAAATGAGGGGTGCATTTACATTATTGGAGATTAATGATGGAGCTAACAACAGTGACGTAATTACTTCTTTATTTTACGATATTTGCGAATTTTTTGCGATTTGTTTTTAGCTTAAATGTTTAGCAAATGTTTATTATTTAATTTATTTAATTTGCCCTTTTTTTGAATTTTAAATTTTATCAGAAGGATTTTTTTTTTTTTTTTTGTTGCGGGCGGTATAGTTAACCAAGGGGCAATATTTAAAAGGAAGTAATTTAAGGAGTGAGGGACGTTACCGGGGGTAAACCTTCCAGAGGACATTTTACACAGGGGATTTTGCCAGATTTCATTGTACTTTCCAGGATTTGTCGAACTTTCTCTTTGGCGACTCAATTTTACACGTGGAGATCTCCCAGCGGAATTGTACGGGGGAAATCTTCCGCAGGGTTGAAATCGTCTGGGGGGTTTTTCTGTGGGAGATGGGGTATTTTCGGCAGAAGAAAGTCTCCGCGGGGTAATTTTTCATGCGAGAATAGGTCGGGGGGGCGGGGGAGCGGTCCAGGAACAATTTTCCTGGGAGGGGGGAGGTCGCCAATGATTTGAAAAACAATCACATACTAATATAAAAAACAAACCTTTCTCAAGTGAAAGTAGGCTTAGGAGAATATCCCAGGCCTAATTGTGCGCCTGAAATTTTCCTGGGGAAATTTTAAGTGAAAATAGAATTTTGTAAGGGGAATTTCCGGGGTTGGGGATTGTCTAAGGGGGGGGGGGGAACTTACCAGGGCGGAAATGGTGGGGGGCGTTTGTTTACGCGAAGAGGGGGGGGGATTTAAAGACCTTATCTGAAAAAATAAATGAAATAAAAAAAAAATTTTTTTAAACTTATATAAAATATAACTATTACTTAATGAGAAGACCATAAATAAGTCCGTAATTTAGGGGCGCCCCCCTCATAAATACATTGATTTTTACGCTAATGTGTGACACCCCAGTTCATTAAGAACGACTCGCCTGAAACACAAGGCCCTGAAATTAGATTAACAAGCATTTTCGAACTACGAATGTTGCTCCTTAATTTTAGTTGAAAAAATTGCTCTATATTTAATAGATTAACGTTTAACCAAAATATTCTAATTATGATGATAATTAAAAATTGTTTTCTTTTCAGTTTTTGCCAAAAACTTTTGCATTTTTCTGTTAACCAAATGGAAAAGGAGGAAAAAATCCGTCGTCAAAATAATACCAAGAGAGCGTACATACATACATAGAGTTCGATGGGACTTTAGGTTTTAATTGACAATAGCTGAATTAATGTCGACTGAGTGTTTTACCCTCGGCAGCAGGGTTGAATAAAATTTTGCACGCTCCTGTTACCGCATAGATTAATCCCACTTGTTTATGGAATAGCAACACGGGTTTTGACAAAGAGAGAAATTTCATTCTATTCTAATTAGACGAAAGATATTCTATTTTCAACTGTATTCCGTGATTAAGAGATTTTTACTATTTTAAAAAACAAACTCGTTCCTCGCATGGAAAGTACGGGGGTGGGAGGGGGCAATTCTTTGTGCAGACTAATTTTTTCTTCTGTAAAAAAGGGGGGTTTCCAGGGGTGAGGTTTTCAGGGTAAATTTGAAAAGTTTTTTTTTTCCGAAAACTTGATATAACTTTTAAATTAAATTTTAGGTGTTTTGTCTTAGGGGTTTGCTCCTCAAATTTTTAAATTTAAAATTTAGTGTGATGTTGTATTAGTAAAGAGAATCTTTAATGCTTTTATAATCAAAAATGTGGAATTTTGTAGTTTTGACAGAGTAGAAGGATTTTGTACGGGAATTAATTTTACATGTGGAGGAGGGTTTCCAATTTTTTTTCCGGAAACGTGAGCTAACTTTTAAAATAAATTTTAGGTCTTTTGTCTTAGGGATTTGCTCCTCAAATTTTTAAATTGAAATATGAGTGTTCCTTTCTTTTTGTAAATATAATATTTGAAGTTTTTATCATTAAAAATGTGGTATTTTGGAGTTTTGACAGCGTAGAAGGATTTTGTAAGGGAATTAAGTGTTCATGAGTAGGTGGGTTTCCAATTTTTTTTTTCAGGACCTTTGTGCTAACTTTTAAATTAAATTTTAGGTATTTTGTATTAGGGATTTGCTCCTCAAATTTTTAAATTGAAAAATGAGTGTGCTGTTCTATTAGTAAAGAGAATCTTTCATGCTTTTATCATTAAAAATGTGGAATTTTGTAGTATTGACAGAGTATAAGGATTTTGTACGGGTCTTAATACTACATGAGGAGGAGGGATTCCAAATTTTTTTTCCTGAAAAGTGAGCTAACTTTTAAATTAAATTTTAGGTGTTTCGTATTAGGGATTTTCTACTCAAATTTTTAAATTGAAAAATGAGTGTGCTGTTCTAATAGTAAATAGAAAATTAAAACCATATATCATCAAAAATGTTGAATTATTCAGTTTTGACAGAGAAGAATGATTTTGTACGGGAATTAATTTTACATGAGGAGGAGGGTTACCAAATTTTATGTACGGAAACGTGAGCTAACTTTTAAATTAAATTTTAGTTCTTTTGTCTTAGTGATTTGCTCCTCAAATATTTAAATTTAAAAATTATTGTGCTGTTCTATTAGTAAAGAGAAACTTTCAAGCTTTTATCATCAAAAATGTGGAATTTTGAAGTTTTGACAGAGTAGAAGGATTTTGTACGGGGATTAATTTTACATGAGGAGGGGGTTTCCAGGGTGAAATTTTCAGGGGAAACTTTACATATTTTTTTTCCGGAAACGTGAGCTAACTTTTAAATTAAATTTTAGGTCTTTCCTCTTAGGGATTTGCTCCTCAAATTTTTAAATTGAAAAATGAGTGTGCCGTTCTATTAGTAAAGAGAATCTTTCATGCTTTTATCATCAAAAATGATGTGGAATTTTGCAGTTTTGACAGAGTAGAAGGATTTTGTACGGGGATTAATTTTACATGAGGAAGAGGGTTTCCAGGGGTGAAATTTTCAGGGGAAATTTTACCCAAATATTTCTAAGGCACTACAAATAACAGAATCAACTTTAGAGGGCAATTTATCTCTAAAAGAGGGGTTATTATTTCCTTACTAAATTTTTCTTCTTTTTAAGGAGGAGGAGGAAGATTCATACAATAACAAACTTTTTATTTTTACATCTCTAAATCAGATCAGAAAATAGAATAACATTTTAAGCTTTCATAAACAATCATACTTTCACTAATTTCTTTTCTTCTGTAGCAGGGAGTCATTAGGTATGCACTCTTTTATGGGTTTTCAAATGTGCTGCTTGAGAAAAGGTTTGATCACAAACATCACACTTAAACGGTTTATCACCCGTATGCACTCTTTGGTGCCGGTTCAAAATTGATGCTGTAGAAAAGATTTGATCGCAAACATCACTTTTAAACGGTTTCTCACCCGCGTGCACTCTTTGATGGGTGTTCAAACCTGCTGCATAAAAAAAAGTTTGGTCACAAGCATCACACTTAAACGGCTTCTCACCTGTATGCACTCTCTTATGGGTTTTCAAATGTGATACCTTATAACAGGTTTTGTCGCAAATATCACACTTAAGCGGTTTATCACCCGTATTCATTCTTTGATGGGTGTTCAAACCTGCTAAATGAGAAAAGGTTTGGTCACATGCATCACACTTAAACGGCTTTTCACCTATATGCACTGTTTCATGGGTGTTCAAATTAGCTGCTTGAGAAAAGGCTATGTCGCAAAAATTACACATAAACCGCTTATCACCTGTATGCACTGTCTTATGGGTTTTCAAAGTTGCTGCTTCAGAAAAGGATTTGTCACATACCTGATATTTATATGTCTTTTTGTTTTTATTAATTCTTTGATGTCTTTGCAATTTTTTTTCCTTTTTACTTTGAAAGTGACTTTTCAAACCTGTTTTCTGACATTCTAAGCATTTTCCTTCAGATTCTGACGCACACGAAATTAAGAAACTGCTTGTGGATTGATTCTTTGAAACAACTAGTGACGTATTTCCCTGTAAGTGAAGTCCAGACACGTGTGGTGAAGTGGGACCTAAAAGTTTAAAAATCTACAGAGTTAACCAAAAAACACAAATAATCAAAACTCTTAAAACTGAAAAAAAAGACATATCTTTCAAAGTGTTTTGAAAGTCTATAGAGTTAAAATCAGAAAAAACAGTATATCTTTGAATAGATTTCAATAGGACAGCTAATTTTATTTTCAATCCCTCTTTTCTCTTTCATGGTGATGCTTATATTAGGTGAGACTTATATTGATACTTATATTAGCTTATAAAATTAGTTATTCTAATGCAACGAAAGAGCGAAAATAAAACCTTAAAAGATCAAAAAGTATGCCTTGGTATAAATCAAACCATAAGTAAAGGAGAGGAAAAATAGCAACAAATAAGAGGACTGATTGTAACTAGAAGATATGTAACAAGAACAAAAAAAACAAATTCAGGATAATCTGGTCGCACAGAATGCCACCGCCATCAGCATTCGGGTACTTTTGAATCGTTAAAAAAAATTTCCTTTTAAAAAAAGAGTCAAGCTTAAGTAAATTACGAGCATATTTCATTGCTTGGTTTTACTTCTTTTATAGAGACAAAGTACATATTTTAGGTTCAAAATCTCAATTGAACTGTGAACAATAAATGCGTTGTTCTAGTTCATAGTTCATTGGCTACAAGCGAGTTGTTAAATAAAACAATATTTAGGCTATCACTTATAACTGGTCAAAGGTGACTGATAACTGGTGATTGAAAACGGAACTTTTAAGAGCTCATGATCGTGTATTATAGAAAACACGTTTGTTTGGTATAAATTAAAACGAACTCTGATTTTTCGTTTCGATTTTTTTTCATCGTTTTTCACTTTGTATTAAAAGGATTCATCTCTCTGAGGAAAACGTGACTTTCATCTTTTTTTTAAATCCCATGAGACTCCCTATGTTCTTCTAGCTAAATATTTAAAACAACTCGTCCCTAAACATACAAAAAACTCTTGATTGCATCTGTACAAAATGAATTCAATGCTTTTGTTTGAATTTAGTGTTTTCATAAAATTATTACTATATACTAAAAGCTTCTGGTCGACGGTTCATGTAATAATAGCCGATTCTCTGCTTCTGTCAAATTCACCCTGAAATCAAATTAATAAGACCGATTTATTTCTTTATCTCTTAAATTGAAGATAAATATCCACTATATATAGGGATTATAAAATTTATATACAATTGTAGTTTTAAGGCTTATTATCAAGCCTTTTGAAAATAATAAAACCTGCAAAACTACTTTGTGAAAATTTAAAAATCTTCATTAAAGACTGCAAAAGTGGTTTGGCCAACACCTTCACATTGCAAAAGGATGATTGCATCTTAAGATTAAGTCTCTTTGTCCTTTTTTGTCCAATAAAATAATATCCAATACATTTCAATCAACAAAAATACAAAGTTTCAGATATACCTTCATTGTTAGAATATTTGCGTTGCAATTCCTGGGTGTTGTCTCCAAATTTACATGGTCCTGAAATACAAGGTAAATTGAGTAAGGGAACATATTCAAGTTTTGGTGAGAAAAATAGGTTTGAAAAATGAAACGGCTTCTCAAGGTCACATGGTACAGCGTCGCCAAATTCTAAAAGAAAATTTAAATTAAACAGACATATACAAATTTTAATTTGTGAAGGTTACTAAACAAATGTAACTGCTTTTTCTTTTTAGTCACATGTAGAAATGTAAATATACAGAAATTATATACATATATAAAATTAAATGTATAAGCTATAGAGGTTTTTTCTCAAATAGTTTTCAAAACCTCGTTTTTGTGAAGCAAAAGATAACATGAAATATTCAATGAAGCTTATTAACAGAGAGCAAAAAAAAACCTGGAATTCTTACAAAAAAATACATAAGACAGAACTAATAGCTGGATAAGTGTAAATTTAGGATATTGTACTAAATATAAAATAAATATTGAATAAAAACCATATAACCAAAAAAAAAAGATTTTACATCTCGACAATCACAAAGAACCACAACCAATCAATTGGAGGTTTCTGCATTAGCTCCCAAATAATAAAATACAAAATATACTCTCCCAACACTTAACAGCCGAATTTAAAAAACTTTATTCCTCTCTTAAACGTCTTATAACTTGATATTCTCATCTAAAGCCCCGGGACTACCCCTAATTTGGTGGTAATGTATCGTTCATCATACCAGCACAGGGGAGAAGATTGACAGAAAAATATCTCTACGGGATCATTACTTGATTCACCAAACTTAAAATAAAAGCTAAAAATCTGAATTTAAAATTTTTTTGTGGCACAAAAGAAGCTACTTATATCACCCCTGACCTCGTAATAGTTCGATCCAAAAACATATGAATGAATGATTTTTATTACCCATCTTTAACAATACAAAAAAAGTAAAAATGGAGTAGAGAAAAAATGAAAAGAAAACAACAACACATCGAACAAACGAGCAACTAACGAGAATACTTCAAAAACCAATGACGAAACTATTTACATAAAAAGACAACCATTACACAATACTATCTATAGCTTCAAACATACTATGCGTTGGGTCTAAAGATTTCAGGAACTTTTCCCTCCTGGTCAAGATCACGTCGAAGGGGTCATCGATTCCGTAACTTGCTGAAATCTAGCGGTGTCTTCGCCAGGGGGGAAGGCTAAGCAGATATTTTGCAAACTTATAGAACACTGTACGGATTGTTTTTTATCATCAACAGTGAGCAAAGACCAGAAAGGTGACAAAGCTAAGATATGAGGGGTGGCAAAGGAATTGAAGATCCGTGCTAGAATACGGCGGTTATATAGGCGTTTGCATGATAAAATTATCCAATACGCTTTTTGGACTTTCTGTTTGAGATCATTTATTAGACAGGACCGGGTAGCTTTAAGATTAAACCCAATTGGCAAACCAAAGTAAGTCATTGATGCTGCTGCAGTAACAGTATTACTACCTGGTGCAAATATGACAGGTACCAACTCTTTCTTACGACAATTAAAGACGACCACCTCACTTTTGCTGGAGTTGAATTCTAGGCCTATGTTAGCATATTCATCAGACAAAACTCTGAAATTACTTTCTATGCCATTAACGGATCTACTCAGATTTAAAATGTCATCGGCATAATTAACAACAGACAAATCAATTCCACGAAAAATAAAGCCCGTTTTCACCGTCTTCTGAGCCTCGATGATACTGTTATTATAAAGAGGCGGTGATGATAAAGCCCCTTGGCGAATGCCTTTTCGTACTGGTATGAGGAAATCAGATACAGTCGGGCTCTGGTTTTTTAGTACCCTTACTCTAACCTTCAACTTAAAATACATGTTCCTACAAGTAGCAATTATAGATCTGTCAAGACCTCTCTTAAACGCAGAGACAAGCAGTTGGGCAGGGATACCCGAATCAAAAGCCCCGCGGACGTCGTGGCCTGCAAGCACCACGTTTTCACCTTTAGCATCTGCATCCAACAATACATTAGAACGGGAGCAACGGTTATCGGGCGGTAAGAACAACATTCAGATGGGTCTTTACCTTTCTTGATGACAGGGGTGATTACACCGGTACAAAAAATATCTGGCACTAGACCACAACTAAAAATCATTTGGAGCATAAGTGCTAGATGTACTTTTAACAGTTCACTACCGAGAATCAGATGCATACCACAGATATTATCTACTCCTTTAGAGTACTTCTTTTTTAGTTTAAGGATAGCCGAACGAACATCCGACACACTCACTGGTTGACCAAGATCCGGTTCCAAAGATTCTAAAAAGAGATCAAGATCTCTCTCACACTTGCACTCCAATTCAGGATCAGGTGCAGCAAACTTGCTCGTGAAATAACTATTCCATTCACTTTGACTAGGGGCGGATTCGTTACTAGGCGCTTTAGCAGATCGATTCTTTTTGATGAACTTCCAAATTTTATTTGGATCGACCCGTAGCGACTCACTGTTTTCATCAATCACACGATAGCGATGCAAGGCGAGACATTTGGAGAACTGCCGCTTTGTATACAATCAAACACTGTTTACAACACCTTGTTTAGGACGGCCCGAATCAATCCACACACTATACCACATTTTAGCTTGTCGACACGCATTAACCAAAGCTGGGTTTTCCGACCATCCTGGAACTTCTGACCCAATTTTCACTTTACATATGCAAAAACATATACAGTTTAATTTTTTTTTCTTAGGACCACTTAATTAGAAAGGATAAAAAAAAGGGGACGATTATTTCTGAGCAAAGTAGCTTTTTTTACAATTCAATTCAGATCGGTTTCAATAATACATTGCATATAAATAACAAACACCCACACACAAATACTTTAATAAAATAAATTCTGGACCATGATCCATATTTACTTGGCCCTTTAGGACAAACCTGTTGAGGAAACATTAAATAACACTGTTAATAACATCACGTAGTGGCGGTCCTCCATTTAACAGCCAGCTTGAACTCAAATTCCCTCCAAACAATTCAAATAAAAACACTAAAACTAATTTTTTTTCTGTTACAGAAAATTTTATTGTTTAGAATTACCGTTTTTAATGAAAGAATCCTCAGAAACTGAGATGAGATTAGCCATTTTCGGAACTTGTGGCAAGTCCATGAAAGATCTTGGAACGGCGTTAATGAAAATTATGAGAAATATTATACTATCATCAACAACTGAATACAACACAGATTTAAGTCAGGAAAGTCCTAAAATACAAAAGATAAAATACAAAATACAAATACAAAACATTGAATGATTGATGGCTAATAATAACTTTTAACTACCACAAAGCATATTTTGTCTTAACACAGTTGAAAGCATGCCTCAACTCCTTCAGCAGTCAAAGGCGGTAGAAATCTGATTATAAATTTTAAGAAGAGGGTGCAAAAATTAAAAATTGTCTTTTGATGTAACTATTTTTAAAGTACAATTGTTAATTTTATTCTGTTTTTCCGTTTTAGAGTTGTTTGATATGTTTTCCAGGTTAACAAAAACTGTTTGATATGCCATTATGTTTTTCCAGGAGGTTATATCTAGCTGTTCTTACTTGTAGCGCTTCAAGAATGTGACAATAGATCTAATTAGATCCAAAAAGAAATTGTGTGATAGAATTATATATATAAATTAAAAAATTTATTAAAAACTGAGTAGTTATCTAAAAGAATTTAAAATTCAGATCTAAAGGGGAATTCGAGCAGTTTGAAAAGTATTTTAAGTAAAATAAGTCTAGTATTTTAATATCCGATAAAATATAAATATATTAGTCTCAAATTATTACATAAAATTAATCAATTGATAAGTTTACCAAAGTGGACAAGCTTTCTGGGACCTACTTATGACAAGCTCTAAATTTGCCTTCAATTACTATTTTATCAAATATTGTTTCGGCATTTGTGCCAATTTTATTTTGAAACCAAGTTCATCTTTTTACTAAAATTATTTAATTACAATTGAAGACGATAAACTGATGTAAGAAACAACAAAAAATATCACATTTCAAAAGATTTTCTATATACCATGGGTGCAGTGGCAGCTGTAACTAAGACAGAGTAACTCAGTACGGTATCGATATAGCGTTCATTGAGTAAACGCTGGATAAACATTTTGACTATTAACAAACCCGTGACAGGTTCATTTTATGAACAGGATGTCATCGCAAGTTTGCATGGACTTCTTTTGACTATTTACAAGCCTGTATAGTAAGTTTTTTTTTATAATAAGACATTCATTATAAGCTTTCATGATTAGCAGTGAGGCTGATTTTCCATACGTATTTGAGATTGGATTTCGGAGTGAATTTTCTCTCAAGTTATGTAAGCAGGGGATCGTGTATTTACGAAGTTTAAATATTACAAACTTTGGCCGTGCAAAATTAAGAGTGATTATTGTTCGTGACGGTCAATTCGACTATAAAGTTTACTGTTATGGAACGGACGAAAGCAAGAGTCTGGCGTCTGATAATATTTGGCGCTACTTGATAAGTATTCAGAAGCGGTAAAAGATGGGAGAAAAAATGTACAAAGCGCCATTAAACTTTATATCGAAGGTTTGGATGGATTGCCAGATGACTTATCTGAATCTGTGGTACAATTACAGACTGATCAGCAGGAATTGCGAAGCGGTGCAGAAGATAAAATCCAGAAAAAAGTGGACAAAGAGTTTTCCAAGTTAGATATATCTCCATCGCAGTATAAAAAGGAATTTTTAGACACGATTACGCAAGCTGTGTATAAAGCAATTGAGACACAGTTTCAGTTGAAGTTTGAGCAGGTTGAAAAGGCTCTCAAGGATTTAAAAGTGAAACTTGTTCAAAATGAGTCCAAGTATGAAAAATTTAAGTCGAAGTTGGACGACTTAGGTCAGTCTGCCCTTCTAAATAAAGTCATTGTTACTGGTGCCGAAACAACTGCCCGTGATCTCCCGGTACTAGGTGAGAAAATTCAAGATCGTTGAAATTTGCAAATGGGACTTCAGCTTGAAAAATCGATCATTAAGGGGGCTAAACGTCTAGGAGCTAAAGATCAAGCTCTTGCCCCTATTGAACTTACATTGATCTCAGAAGCTGCGGTAATCGAAATACTTCACAATCAAAAAAGCTGAAGGGTTTTCGCGTCTTTTTTAATCAAGTGTTAACTAGGGAAAGGCAAGAGGTTTTCAAGCTTGCTTGCAACAGATTTGAAAATAAAAATGTGTGGACAATGAGAGGCATCATTTTTGTGAAAAGTGGCTCGCAAATTATACCATGCAAAACAATAGCAGATGTGGCTAAGATCCTCAATCTGGCTAATGAACCTTCACTGTGAATAATTGAAGTTTGATTTAGTTTTCCTTTGTTTATTTGTGATATGGATGGATTTCAGTCGTTTTTGGAGTCCCGTTTGAATGATTTGAGTATGTCAGAAATCAACCAGATTTTGATTTTTAGGATGACCCGTTAACTAATGAAGTTGGGCAAAGTAAATTTCCGATAAGTATCTTAAATGTTAATGTGCAAGGATTGCAGAGTGCCTATAGTGAACTTAAGTTTTTGTTAAATTCTAGTCCTAAAGATATTGTAGCTGTATGTGAAACTTTTTTGTCGCAAAAGTCTCCAATGCCTCAGGACCTACACCTCAGGTCAAGGTGTAGAAGGTTTATGTGAGACTCTATTAGTTGAATTACATCCCATTGGCTGCGAACCTTTTATTTTTGGGTAAGTATATAGACCGCCATCAAGTAACCCCAAAGACTTTTTAGATATTTGAGCCCCTAGTTGTAAAACTTGGTGGATGTAAAACACAAGTAATAATTTCATGTGATTACAATTTTGATTTGTAGATTTAGATGCTACTTTTCATAAAGAATTTATGAACATTATGCTGTGTTCAGGCCTTTATCCAAGTATTTTACTATCTACGACAGTAAGTAAGATTACTGCAAATTTGCTGGAAAAAATTTTCCTTTCTGGTGTTTTTTTAAAAGCGATAATATGTTCTGTTAGAACATGTGACATGTCGGATCATTTTCCGGTAAGTCTTGTTTTAGATGTAGCCCAAAGTTTATCTCAACATCCATTTTAAAAACATGGAAGTAAAAATTCTTACCGACAGAAAAAATTGATTGATTTTAAGAGTTTGAGTGAATTGATAGATAATAAAGACTGGACCCCCATTTTTGATTAAAATGATGTTAATGATGCTTTTTCGATATTTTACGATGACATGATGCAACTCCGAGATCAAGTAGCATTAACAAGTTTTTTGCAAAGAACGTTTTCAAAAAAATTTGACTAGTGTATTATGGATGGTATTTTAATGTCATTAGAGATGAAAAGAAAAAAAAAACATCGTCAGTATCTGGCAGCCCAATATGATGTATTGTATTAGAATTATAGAACATATAGAAATAAACTGAAATTATTAGCTTTGTGTAAACGCTGGTGTTTCTATTGATCCGTTAAATTATAGAGGAATTTCACTCTTATCTGTTCTTAGTAAAGTTTTTGAAAAAATTGCTCATGAAAAATTTCAAAATTATTTATGCAATAATAAAATATTTCATCATTTGCGGTATGGATTCATTAAAGAAAAAATTAGCAGAACTGGCCATATATCAACTTTTAATTGGAATAAATAATGCGCTGGACACTGGTCAGGGCGCCTAGGCTATATTCTTAGATGTGGCCAAGGCATTCGACTCAGTGGATAAACTAGTACTAAATAAACTAAAAAATATGGATTTTCTTCAAAATATTTTAATTTTTTTGCATCTTACCCTACTGAAAGAAAAATTGAATGCCATGATAGTAAAAATGGAATCCAATCTAAGTCATTTTTCGCAAATTGTGGGGTTTCTCGGGGCTCTGTTTTGTGTCCTACCCTATTTCTTTTCTTTATTAATGATTTGCCTGAGTTTCTTTGAAAAATTGTTATGTTTGCGTATGATGCTGTGATTTTTTCTTCCCATTCAGAATTAAAAACAGCTTTTCTTGAACATCCAAAGTACTATATCAACTACTTCAGAGTGGCAATGTTGAAACCTTCTTCTATTAAATGAAAGGAAATGCCAGTATATACTATTTTCACGAGTTGGTTCAGTCAATTCTGATGTTTTTTCGCTTTATTTAAATAATGTGGAATTGAAAAGGGTACAACAGTATAGATATCTTGGAATAATTATTGATGAAAATTTGTTGTTCCATGAACATGTTAAAACTCTATGGGTAAAAGTTTCTAGGAATGTTGGGATTAAGAGCCGTCTCTGCCATGTTTTCCGGTTAATATGTTTAAATCAATTTAATTTTCTCTGGTCTACCCTTTTTTTTCTATATTGTGTTTAAGGGTGAGCTTTAACATTTCCTTAAGTTTATAAACCCCTTCAAATTTGCCAAAATATAGCAATGATGATAGTTTTTTCAAGTTGATAATAGTTCTTCTGTAGCTCATCTTTGGGAATCAGCTGGAATTCTTTCTTTACATCAACATCATTTCATTGCAATATGCCAGATGTCACACTTACATTTTTGGTAAGTTAGCATTACACTCCGAGGAATTTTCCGTCTTAACTTGCAGGGTGATTCATATCCGACATCACTCAGGTTCAATTTCTTACACAAGTTTAGGTAAACCACTAGAGCAGGATTTAGTTAGAGATATATTATTCCAAAGTTGTGGAATTCTATTCGCCGGGATCTTAGAGAGTTGTCTGATTACCAGCAGTTTCACAGAATGGTGAGGAAGTTTATTTCTGAAAGTTGAATTTGGTTTTTTTTACTTTTTTTTTTTTTGGGCATTTGTCCAAGTGGGTTTTTTTTTTTTTTATGTTTGTTTGTTTTTTTTTTTTGTTTTTTTTTTCATTTAAATTGCTAAATTTGTTTTATAATTTTTAATGTAATAAATTATATTGCTAGGCATTCGCGCAGGTTATTTTATAGCGTTATGTATATTTCATAAATAAAATATCTATCTATCTATCTACACATATATTGAAATAGCCTGAAACCCTTTAAAATGGCTTCAAATAATTCACCAGAAGTTTGTTGTCCAAACTTTTCAATGGTGCCCTTCCAACCTTTTTTTAGCAACCTACTTTAGATAAACCAAACCCAATTGTCACCAAATATTTTAAAAGGCGTATAAAAAAAAAAAAAAAAAAAAAAATGGCCTATGAAGTAAAGCAAAGCTTTTGATTTTGAAAAAAATTGTTAAGAGATTTAGTTTTGAGATGAAAAATCAGGTCAGTGAAATCATATTTATGAGCAAATTTCAACCACATATATCGTATCTGTCTCAGTAGTGGTTGTACCATTTTTATTGTTTTAATGCAGGCGAAATTTCACGTTAACCAGAGATGAGTATGAAATACAAAGCATTTTTAAACTTTTTGCAAGAGGTATTATATGTAGATTCAAAATATCTATAAGACAAATGAATAACCAAGCCCATACAGAACAGAGCAATATACAGTGTGAATACTTGCAAAACCATATTTACAAGTCAAAATTAAAAATGAAACAAAAAATTAAAATATAAGGTGTAGAATATAAATAACTGCAAGCAACATTCAGCAAAATTCAAACAGCGAAATTCAGGGCTTGTCAAAACAATTTTGGAAAATTGGTATCCTGGGATTTTCTGGCCTGCAAAAACAATCTAATTAGATCAAGAGTTTGAGAAAACTTGTTTGGAGCTTCAATTTTAAAAGAAAAATCATGATTGAGGTCATATTTATGAGATTATTTCTAAATATGCTCATGAGGTCATATTTACATATTTCTTCATATGGTCATATAAGAGAATAAACTACACCCCCTTCCCCTTCAGGAGTGATCATATGAAGAACAAAGAGATATGTATGTACAA
>NC_142804.1:19047391-19082391 GCF_049724085.1 Artemia sp. Qi Xiang Cuo
TTGCTATTACAATCAAAAATGTTACTTCTAAGAACAAATTTGGTATCTTTGGTAGAAAACTTGCTAGGTCGAATAGAAAAAGTGTTATCACTGACGAAAAATATTATTTCTAATAGAAATTTTTGTTTGTTCAGTAGAAGTATGTTAGTATTATGGTAGAATATCATTACTTTGATGAGAAGGATTGTTAGTGTTAAGCAAAACTTGCTACTTCTGACAGAAAAGTTGTTATCACAATCAAAAAATGTTACTTCTACGAAAAAATTTGGTATCTTGGGTAGAAAACTTGCTAGTTCGAACAGAAAAAGTGTTATCATTGACGAAAAATAATATTTCTAAGAAAAATTTGTGTGTGTTCAGTAAAAGTATGTTAGTATTAAAGTAAAATATCGTTACTTTGATGAGAATGTTTGTTAGTGTAAAGCAAAACTTGCTACTTCTGACAGAAAAGTTGTTATCACAATAAAAAAAAATTTACTTCTATGAAAAAATTTGGTATCTTTGCTAGAAAACTTGCTAGTTCGAACAGAAAAAGTGTTATCAGTAATGAAAAATATTATTTCTAAGAGAAATTTTTGTTTGTTCAGTAAAAGTATGTTAGTATTAGGGTAAAATGTTGTTACTTTGATGAGAAGGTTTGTTAGTGTTAAGCAAAACTTGCTACTTCTGACAGAAAAGTTGTTATCACAATCAAAAAATATTACTTCTAAGAAAAAATATGGTATATTTGCTAGAAAACTTGCTACTTCGAACAGAAAAAATGTTATCACTGACGAAAAATATTATTTCCAAGAGAAATTTGTGTGTGTTCAGTAAAAGTATTTTAGTATTAAGGTAAAATATCATTACTTTGATTAGAATGTTTGTTAGTGTTAAGCAAAAATTGCTACTTCTGACAGAAAAGTTGTTATCACAATAAAAAAATGTTATGTCTAAGAAACAATTTGTTATCTTTGGTAGAAAACTTGCTAGTTCGAACAGAAAAAGTGTTTTCACTGACGAAAAATATTATTTCTAAGAGAAATTTCTGTCTGTTCAGTAAAAGTATGTTAGTATTAAGGTAAAATATCACTACTTTGATGAGAATGTTTGTTAGTGTTAAGCAAAACTTGCTACTTCTGACAGAAAAGTTGTTATTACAATCAAAAAATGTTACTTCTATGAAAATATTTGGTATCTTTGGTAGAAAACTTGCTATTTCGAACAGAAAAAGTGTTATCAGTGATGAAAAATATTATTTCTAAGAGAAATTTTTGTTTGTTCAGTAAAAGTATGTTAGTATTAAGGTAAAATATCATTACTTTGATGAGAAGGTTTGTTTGTGTTAAGCAAAACTTGCTACTTCTGACAGAAAAGTTGTTATCACAATAAAAAAATGTTACTTCTAAGAAAAAATTTGGTATCTTTGGTAGAAAACTTATAGTTCGAACAGAAAAAGTGTTATCAGTGATGAAAAATATTATTTATAAGAAAAATTTTTGTTTGTTCAGTAAAAGTATGTTAGTATTAAGGTAAAATATCATTACTTTGATGAGAATGTTTGTTTGTGTTAGGCAAAACTTGCTACTTCTGACAGAAAAGTTGTTATCACAATCAAAAAATGTTACTTCTAAGAACAAATTTGATATCTTTGCTAGAAAATATGCTAGTTCGAACAGAAAAAGTGCTATCAGTGATGAAAAATTTTATTTCTATTAGTAATTTGTGTGTTCAGTAAAATTATGTTCTCATTAAAGTAAAATATCATTACTATGATGAGAAGGTTTGTTAGTGTTAATCAAAAATATATCATTTTGGCAGAAAAGTGGGTATTACAATCAAAAATGTTACTTCTACGAAAAAATTTGGTATCTTTGCTAGAAAACTTGCAAGTTCGAACAGAAAAAGTGTTATCATTGATGAAAAATATTATTTCTAAGAGAAATTTTTGTTTGTTCAGTAAAAGTATGTTAATATTAAAGTAAAATATCGTTACTTTGATGAGAATGTTTGTTAGTGCTATGCAAAACTTGCTACTTCTGACAGAAAAGTTGTTATCACAATCAAAAAATGTTACTTCTATGAAAAAATTTGGTATCTTTGCTAGAAAACTTGCTAGTTCGAACAGAAAAAGTGTTATCATTGATGAAAAATATTATTTCTAAGAGAAAGTTTTGTTTGTTCAGTAAAAGTATGTTAGTATTAGGGTAAAATGTTGTTACTTTGATGAGAAGGTTTGTTAGTGTTAAGCAAAACTTGCTACTTCTGACAGAAAAGTTGTTATCACAATCAAAAAATGTTACTTGTAAGAAAAAATTTGGTATTTTTGCTAGAAAACTTGCTAGTTCGAACAGAAAAAGTGTTACCACTGACGAAAAAATATTATTTCTAAGAGAAATTTGTGTGTGTTCAGTAAAAGTATGTTAGTATTAAGGGTAAAATATCATTACTTTGATGAGAGTGTTTGTTAGTTTTAAGCAAAACTTGCTACTTCTGACAGAAAAGTTGTTATCATAATAAAAAAATGGTACGTCTACGAAAAAATTTGGTAACTTTGGTAGAAAACATGTTAGTTCGAACAGAAAAAGTGTTATCACTGACGAAAAATATTATTTCTACGAGAAATTTCTGTGTGTTCAGTAAAAGTATGTTAGTATTAAGGTAAAATATCATTACTTTGATGAGAATGTTTGTTAGTGTTAAGCAAAACTCTCTACTTCTGACAGAAAAGTTGTTATCACAATAAAAAAATGTTACTTCTATGAAAATTTTTGGTATCTTTGGTAGAAAACTTGCTAGTTCGAACAGAAAAGTGTTATCACTGACGAAAAATATTATTTCTAGGAGAAATGTTTTTTTGTTCAGTAAAAGTATGTTAGTATTAAGGTAAAATATAATTAATTTGATGAGAAGGTTTGTTAGTGTTAAGCAAAACTTGTTACTTCTGACAGGAAAGTTGTTATCACAATCAAAAATGTTACTTCTAAGAATAAATTTGGTATCTTTGGTAGAAAACTTGCTAGTTCGAACAGAAAAAGTGTTATCATTAATGAAAAATATTATTTCTAAGATAAATTTGAGTTTGTTCAGTAAAAGTATGTTAGTATTAAAGTAAAATATCATTACTTTGATGAGTGTGTTTGTTAGTGTTAAGCAAAACTTGCTGCTTCTGACAGAAAAGTTGTTTTCACAATCAAAAAATGTTACTTCTATTAAAATATTTGGTATCTTTGGTAGAAAACTTGCTAGTTTGAACAGAAAAGTGTTATCAGTGATGAAAAATATTATTTCTAAGAGAAATTTTTGTTTGTTGGTCTTTTGGGTGTGTCGAGGGGCCTTTGGGGGCCTTTGGGCTCGGTGTTCTTGAGTGGGCGTTGTGAGGACCGGGGAGCTAGGGGCCTTTGAGGACCGGGGGGTTCCTTCGGGTTGGGGATTACTTTTTCGATCTTCCACCGAAAAATTAGAATTGAACATTAAATTTCTTTATGTCTTTGTGAAATAAAGAACTGAAGTGGAAGATTTTTGTTTTCTCTGGAGAAGTTAGAATTGAAGTGTGTTCTTTGGTAAAGTTCAGAAGAGAACTTGAACTTTTCTTCACTTCGTTGAGAAAATTTGGAACAGTATTTTAAATTTTTCATCCCTTTGAGAAAAATATGAACTAAAGTGGAAAATTTTTATATTATTTGGAAAAATAGAATTGAATAAAAACTAATTTCTTTTTCATTGAGAAAATTCAGGAGAGAACTTTAACTTTTCTTCACTTCATTGAGAAATATTAAAATTGAAATAGAACTGCTTATCTTTCGAGAAAATATTCACAGCTATGATATAGCTTTTTCTATCTACTATGGAAAAATTTAGAATTTGTAAAATTGGTTTAAGAAGCATATTAAGAAAAGAACTTGTTCTGAAATGCCTTTGAAAAGTATTGCTTGGTGTTGGAGCATTCAAAAAGCTGTAAAGTATAGTTGTGGGTGAAAAAGATAAGTACTTCAAGTTGGAAAATGGGTTTAGGAGGGACATTAAGAAAGTAACTTGCACTGAAATGGTCTTTGAAAAGTATTTCTTGGTGTTGAGGGATTCAAAAGGTGTTAAGTATAGTTCGGGATGAAAAAGATAAGTAATTCAAGTTGGAAAAAGGGCTTAGAAGGGACATTAAGAAAGTAAATTGCACTGAAATGGTCTTTGAAAGGTATTTCTAGGTGTTGAGGTATCCAAAAAACTGTAAAGTATGGTCGTGGATGAAAAAGATAAGTACTTCAAGTTGGAAGATGGTTTTAGGAGGAACATTAAGAAAGTAACTTGCTCTTAAATGATCTTTGAAAAGTATTTCTTGGTGTTGGGACACTCAAAAGCTGTAAAGTATAGTTGTGGGTGAAAAAGATAAGTACTTCAAGTTGCAAAATGGGTTTAGGAGGGACATTAAGAAAGTAACTTGCTCTGAAATTGTCTTTGAAAGGTATTTCTTGGTGTTGAGGTATCCAAAAAGCTGTAAAGTATAGTTGTGGATGAAAAAGATAAGTACTTCAAGTTGGAAAATGGGTTTAAGAGGGACATTCAGAAAGTAACTTGCTCTGAAATGCCTTTTGAAAGGTATGTCTGGGTGGTGAGGAATCAAAATAGCTGTATATTATAGTTGTGGATTAAACATATAAGTCCTTCGAGGTGGAAACATACTATAGGATAGACATTAAGAATTTAAATTGCTCTGAAATGGTCTTTTAAAGGTATTTCTTGGTGTTTAGTTATCAAAAATGTTGTAAGGTATAGTCTTGGTTTAAAAGATAAGTACTTCAAGTTGGAAAATGGGTTTAGGAGGGACATTAAGAAAGTAACTTGCTCTGAAATGGTCTTTGAAAAGTATTTCTTGGTGTTGAGGTATCCAAAAGCTGTAAAGTACATTTGTGGGTGAAAAAGATAAGTACTTCAAGTTGCAAAATGGGTTTAGGATGAACATTAAGAAAGTAACTTGCTCTGAAAAGGTCTTTGAAAAGTATTTCTTGGTGTTGAGGTAAACAAAAAGCTGTAAAGTATAGTAGTGGGTGAAAAAGATACGTACTTCAAGTTGCAAAATGAGTTTGGGAGGGACATTAAGAAAGTAACTTGCTCTGAAATGGTCTTTGAAAAGTAATTCTTGGTGTTGAGGTATCCAAAAAGCTTTAAAGGATAGTTGTGGGTGAAAAAGATAAGTACTTCAAGTTGCAAAATGGGTGTAGGAGTGATATTAAGAAAGTAAGCTTGCTCTGGAACGGTCTTTGACAATTATTTCTTGGTGTTTAGGTATCCAAAAAGCTATAAAGTATAGTTGTGGGTGAGAAAGATAAGTACTGCAAGGTGGAAGATGGGTTTAGGAGGGACATTAAGAAAGTAACTTGTTCTTAAACTTTCTTTAAACGTGTTTATTGGTGTTAAGGCATCCAAAAAGCTGTAAAGTATAGTTGTGGGTGAAAAAGATAAGTACTTCAAGTTGGAAAACGGGCTTAGGATGGACATTAAGAAAGTAACTTGCTCTGAAATGGTCTTTGAAAGGTATTTTTTGGTGTTGAGGTATTCAAAAAGCTGTAAAGTATATTTGTGGTTGAAAAAGATAAGTACTTCACGTTGCAAAATGGGTTTAGGAGGGACATTAAGAAATTAACTTGCTCTAAAATGCCTATTGGAAAGTATTTTATGGTGTTGAGGTATACTAAAAGCTGTTAAGTATAGTTGTGAGAGAAAAATATAAGGACTTCAAGTTGGAATATGATTGTAGACTGACCATTAAGAAAATATTTTTATCTGAAATTGTCATAGAAAAGTATTTTATAGCGTTGAGGTATCCTAAAATCTTTAAAGTATAGTTTTGGGTGAAAAAGATATGTACTTCAAGTTGGAAAATGGGTCTAGGTGAGACATTAAGAAAGAAACTTGATCTGAAATGGTCTTTGAAATGTATTTCTTGGTGTTGAGGTATCCAAGAAGCTGTAAAGTATAGTTGTGGGTGAAAAGATAAGTACTTCAAGTTGGAAAATGGGTTTAGGAGGGACATTAAGAAAGTAACTTGCTCTGAAATCGTCTTTGAAAAGTATTTCTTGGTGTTGAGGTATCCAAAAGCTGTAAAGTACAGTTGTGGGTGAAAAAGATAAGTACTTCAAGTTACAAAATGGGTTTAGGATGAACATTAAGAAAGTAACTTGCTCTGAAATGGTCTTTGAAAAGTATTTCTTGGTGTTGAGGTATCCAAAAAGCTGTAAAGTATAGTTGTGGGTGAAAAAGATAAGTACTTCAAGTTGCAAAATGGGTTTAGGAGGGACGTTAAGAAAGTAACTTGCTCTGAAATGGTCTTTGAAAAGTATTTCTTGGTGTTGAAGTATCCAAAAAGCTGTAAAGTATAGTTGTGGGTGAAACAGATAAGTACTTCAAGTTGTAAAATGGGTATAGGAGGGACATTAAGAAAGTAACTTGCTCTGAAATGGTCTTTGAAAAGTATTTTTTGGTGTTGAGGTATCAAAAAAGCTGTAAAGTATAGTTGTGGGTGAAAAAGATAAGTACTTCAAGTTGGAAAATGGGTTTAGGAGGGACATTAAGAAAGTAACTTGCTCTGAAATGGTCTTTGAAAAGTATTTCTTGGTGTTGAGGCATCCAAAAAGCAGTAAAGTATAGTTGTGGGTGAAAAAGATAAGTACTTCAAGTTGCAAAATGGGATTAGGAGGAACATTAAGAAAGTAACTTGCTTGTCTTAGTCGATTACGTCATTCTATGCCCATAAATGGATTCCCGTCAGGACCTCCTGATAGGGTTCTACCGATTATGTAATCAATTTCTCAGAAATCCAATTGTCTTAGTCGATTAAGTCATTCTATGCCCATAAATGTATTCCCGTCATGACCTTCTGATAGGGTTCTACCGATTATGTAATCAATTTCTCAGAAATCCATTTGTCCTAGTTGATTACGTCATTCTATGCCCATAAATGGATTCCCGTCATGACCTTCTGATAGGGTTCTATCGATTATGTAATCAATTTCTCAGAAATCCATTTCTCCTGGTTGATTACGTCATTCTATGCCCATAAATGGAGTCCCGTCATGACCTTCGGATAGGGTTCTACCGATTATGTAATCAATTTCTCAGAAATCGATTTGTCCTAGTTGATTACATCATTCTATGCTCATAAATGGATTCCCGTCATAAGCTTTTTACAGGGTTCTACCGATTATGTAATCAATTTTTCAGGAATTCTCTCCCTTCGATTACGCAATCAATATATCTCTTCCCCACCTTCCCCTTAGAAACAACAAATTAATTCCCCTTTTGTGAATCAATAATTCCCCTTAGAAACAACAAATTAATTCCCATTTCGTGACATATCAATCAATCTTGATATCACCTGTCAGACATTATTAAACTTCGCCAGGAAACAATTTGATTAATGATTGACAGTACCTGTCAGACATTATTAAACTTTGCCCGGAAACAATTTGATTAATGACTGACAGCACAGGTGTTCCAAATTCCCAATCGCTTTAATTAACCACGTGTTCTCCCTAATGACTCTATGCACATGGCCAAAACAACAACAACAACAACATCGACCTTGGCAATTTAGGTCATTGACCCCATTAACCACGTGTTCTCCCTAATGACTCTATGCCCAAATTTGGTGTTAAAAAAAAGTTGTAGGTGGCAGCAGGGGTGGGTGACACGAGTAGCACCTCCCTCTCTACTGTTTTTTTCCTTGTCAATCCAAAACCCCAGTTTTTTCCCCAAAAAATATAAACTGTTTTTCCTCTTGCTCTAGTTGAGCTAGTATAATTACTGAGACAACAGCGACAATTTTGAAATTGGCCCTTTTGTCATTCTTTGGAAAAAATGTGTCCCACTCTTCACAAATTTCGATGAGCATCGGTCTTATTGCTTTTTAAAAATATTGAGGCACTTGTTAACTATACGGAACACACCCAAGAAGTAAAGTTATGTTGATCGTAATGAAATATGCTAAAATATGATAAAAGTACAATACTTTAATTTATTTAATAATATAGTTTGGGCTATATATTGGCATATTAGGGGGATGTGGGGGTAAAATAACCTAACATTGCCCCCACCCCGCTAATGTGCAAATATATAGCCCAAGATTTACAAATCATTCTGTCACACATTGTTTGTCGTTGTGGCTATGAAACTGGTTTTCGTAGATCGTACATTATCCTTCTTATCCTTAGCATATTTTCATTCCTAGACCTATCCTCAGGGGCTACGTGGGTCGTATTAAATCTTAAGTTATAGTTTAAGAATTTTTTAACTATGCTAAACAAAATGGCTATCTCAAACTTTGGATCGAACAATTTTTGTAGAGAAAAGGACGTGAAACGGGGGCTAGTAGCCGTCCGATCTATTTGGTCAAATAAAAGGTACACCAGAAATTTTAATTTCCGTTCAACCTCTCTCGGTGCTCTAAAACCGCTTTTTCGATACGATCGCCCTGGGAAAAAAGGAAATTAACACGTGTTAGTGATTATTCTTCTGGCAAATAGTATAAATTACATCACTTTTGCTGATAGAGACATGAAAAGTCTTAAGTAGGGTTCTTTGTTACGCCGAATCTAATCGCTTGATTTTAATTAACAATAAAAAAACAAGTTTTCTAACTGAAAGTAAGGAGCGACATTAAAACCTAAAACGAGCAGAGATTATTCCGCATTTGAAAGGAGCTGTCCCCTCCTCAACGCCTCGCTCTTGACGCTAAAGTTTTTTATTTAAAAAAAAAATTAAGTTGTGAGAAAGAGTCAAACCTTAGCGTAAAGACCGAGGCATTGAGGAGGGGACAGCCCCTTTCATATACGGAATAATTTCTGTTCGTTTTAAGTTTTAATGTCGCTCCTTACTTTCAGTTAGAAAAACTTGTTTTTGTTATTTAGTTTTTGAACGTTTTTGAATTAATACAGGTTATGATTTTGGCTCACCGTACATGAATAATTAAATCAAAATTTGCCTATTAATTCTACTTTTATTTGGTTAAATGGCTTTCTCGAAAGTTGTTTAATTTTATTTATGAACGTTTTTATTAGTAATAAATATACGTAGCTTACGAATTAACTTACGTAACAAACTTTTATATTCATATATTTTTAATAAGTATATTAAGGGGCTCGCGCCCTAGCCAATACCTCGCTCTTTACACTAAAGTTCGAATTTTATTCCAATTCTTTAAAAATGATCTCTTAATCACAAAGGCCGTTAATTAGAATAAATAGCTCTTATGAAAGTACTAAAAAAATATTTGGCTTAAAGAGCGAGGTATTGACTAGGGGGCGAACCCAATCATATTCGTAATAGTTTCTGTTCGGTTTAAGTTTTGATGTTTCTCCTTACTTTCAGTTGAAAAACTTGTTTTTTTATTTAATTTCTGATCGTTTTTTTTAAATACTGCTGGAAAATCCGGCGGCCCATTCGTAGCAATGTCCCTTCCTCCGTGAAAACTTCTTCCATTTAAAAATCCTCCCACATAGCCTCCCGACCCCCCCCCCCACCTACAAGAAAAAATCCCCACTGTAAACGTCTGTATACTTCCCAATAACAAATAATATTTGTAAACATTGGGTAAAGTTCATAACTTTCAGCCCTCCCCCTGTGGACTTTGGGGGATTAAGTCATCCTAAAAGACATATTTATTATATTTTTGACCATGCTGAACAAACTGGTTATCTCAAAATTTTTATCGGGTGGCTTTGGGAAAAAATTACCGTGGGAGGGGGCCTAGTTGCCCTCCATTTTTTTGGCCACTTAAAAAGGGCACTAGAACTTTTAATTTTCGTTCGAGTGAGCCCTACCACGATATTCTAGGACCACTGGGTCGAAATGGTCACCCCTGAAAAAAAAACATAAAAAAAACAAAAGAAAACAAAAAAACAAATAAACAAATCCGTGATCTTTCTTCTGGCAAAAAATACAAAATTTCACATTTTTGCAGATAGGAGTTTGAAACCTCTACAGTAGGGTTCTCTGATACGTTGAATCTGAAGGAGTGATTTTCATTAAGGTTCTATAACTTTTAGGGGGTGTTTCCCCCTTCTTTTGAAAACCATGCAAATATTCTCAGGCGCGTAACTTTTGATGGGTAGGGCTAAAATTGATGAGACTTATATATTTGAAATCAGTATTAAAATTTTATTCTTTTGATGCATTTATTGGTATCAAAATTTCCGTTTTTTCGAGTTTCAGTTACTATTGAGCCGGGTCGCTCCTTACATACAGTTCGTTACCACGAACTGTTAAAAGTGGCTCTGTATGGGCATTATTATTGTCAATTACACACATTTTCACAGTTTCTTAGTCTTTTATGGGTGAAACTAAGCTTAATGAATCTTACATATTTGGAATTATAGGCAGCGCAATAGCGCTGCCTAACTAAAGAACGATGTTGGCACAATGTATTATTTTTTTTCCATAACCGGGCACTTCGTATCGAATAAGTTGTCGTAGAAACCTCGAAAAGGGCTCATTCGATTGGAAATTGGAGTGGCTAGTGCCCTTTTTAATAGTCGAAAGTGATTGGAAGGCAACTAACACCCCTTCGACTCCCACCATTTACTGAAACAACTCTAATCACAACTCGGAAACGTCTGTTTTTTTCAGCGTAGTTGATTTCCATAAAGAAATTATATTTTTGAGGAGGACATTCCCCCAGAGCCTTCAGGGCAAGGGTTTTAAGTTATGCCCTGGGGGCATATAAGGTTTTTATAGAAGGTGTTGTCGTACAAACTTCAAAAAAGGCTCATACGATTGGAAATTCTAAGGACTATTGCCCTTTTTAATGGTCGAAAGTGATTGGAGGGCAACTAACCCCCCTCTCACTCCCACCTTTTCCCCAAACATATTCAATCAAAATTTTGAGACGGCCATTTTATTCAACGTAGTTTCAAGTTCTGTAAATTAGGTCTTTGAGGATGACAACCCCCTCACAGCCCTCAGGGCAAGGGTTGTAAATTATGCCCTGGGGGCATATAAGGTTTTAATAGAACGCGTTGTCGTAGAAACTTCAAAAAGGGCTCATTCGATTGAAAATTACAATGGCTAGTGCTCTTTACAATAGTCGAAAGTAATTGGAAGGCAACTAACACCCCTTCCACGCCCACCGTTTCCCCAAACGAATCCAATCAAAATTTTGAGATAGCTATTTTATTCCATGCAGTTTAAAGATCAGGAAATTATACCTTTGAGCAGGACACTCCCCCCACAGTATTCAGGGTAAGGGTTATAAGTTATACCCTGGGGGCATATAAGTTTTTATTGAAATTTCTGTTGTTGAAACTTGAAAAAGGGCACATTCGATTTGAAATTCAAAGGTCTAGTGCCCTTTTTAATAGTCGAAAGTGATTTGAGGACAACTAACCCCCCTCTCTCGCCCACCTTTCCCCAAACACATCCAATCAAAATTTTTAGATAACAAATTTGTTCAGCGTTGTTGATTTCCAGATAGAAATTATGTTTTGAGGAGGACAGTCCCCTACAGCCCTCAGGGCAAGGTAAGTTTTTATTGAAATCTTTGTCTAGAAACTTGAAAAAGGGCACATTCGATTGGAAATTCAAAGGTCTAGTGCCCTTTTGAATAGTCGAAAGTGATTTGAGGACAACTAGCCCCCCTCTCTCGCCCACCATTTCCCCAAACATATCCAATCAAAATTTTTAGATAACCATTTTGTTCCACGCAGTTTAAAGTTCAGGAAATTATACCTTTGAGCAGTACACTACCCCCACAGTCTTTAGGGCAAGGGTTATAAGTTATACCCTGGGGGCACATAAGGTTTTTATTGAAATCTTTGTCGTAGAAACTGGAAAAAGGGCTCATTCGATTGGAAATTCAAAGGGCTAGTGCCCTTTTAGCAGTCGAAAGTGATTTGAGGGCAACTAACCCCCCTATCACGCCCACCTTTTCCCCAAACACATCCAATCAAAATTTTTTGATAGCCATTTTATTCAACGTAGTTGAAAGTTTTGGAAATTAGGTCTTTAAGCGTGACAACCCATCCCCCCCACAACCCTTAGGGCAAGGGTTGTAAGTTATGCCCTGGGAGCATTTGTAGAAAACGATGTTGTAAAAACATCAAAAAGGGCTCATTCCATTGAAAATTGATAGGGCTAGTGCCCTTTTAATAGTATTTAAGGATGACAAACCTCCCAGAACCCCCAGCTCAAAGGTTGTAAGTTATGCCCTGATGGCATATAAGGTTTTTATTGATAAAGGTGTCGTAAAAAATTCAAAAGGGGCTCACTCATTTGGAAATGGAGGGGGCTAGTGCCCTTTTTAATGGTCGAACGTGATTGGAGGGTAACTAGCCCCCCTCTCACGCCCACCATTTCCCCAAACACATCCAATAAAAATTTTGAGATATCCATTTTGTTCAACGTAGTTGAAAGTTTTAGAAATTAGATCTTTAAAGATGACAACCCCCCCCCCCCCCCACAGTCCACAGGGCAAGGGTTGTAAATTATGCCCTGGGGGCATTTAAGGTTTTTATTGAAAGCGCTGTCGTCGAAACTTCAAAAGGGTTCATTAAATTCGAAATTGAAAGGGGTAGTGCCTTTTTTAATAGTTGAAAGTGATTGGAGAGGGACTAACGCCCCTCTCACACCCACCATTTTCCCAAACACATCCAATCAAGAATTTTAGATATCCATATTGTTCAACGTAGTTGAAAGTTCTTGAAATTATGTCTTTTAGGATGACAACCCCCTCAGAGCCCTCACTGCAAGGGTTGTAAGTTAAGCCCTGGGGGAATATAAAGTTTATACAGAAATTTGTTGTAGAAAATTCAAAAAGGGCTCATTTGATTGGAAGTTGAAATTGCCCTTTTTAATAGGCGACAATGAGTGGAGAGTAATTAACCCCCCTCTCACGCCCACTATTTCCCCGAAAACATTCAATCAAAGTTTCGAGATAGCCATTTTGTTCAACGTAGTTGAAAGTTCTGGATATTATGTATTTAAAGATGACAAACCCCTCAGAGCCCCCAGGCAAAGGTAGTAAGTTATGCCCTGTGGGCATTTAAGGTTCTTATAGATAGAGTTGTCGTAAATCTTCAAAAGAGGCTCATTCAATTGGAAATTGAGAGGTATACTGCCCTTTTTAATAGTCGAAAGTGACTGGAGGGTAACAAACCCCCAACTCACTCCCAACATTCCTCTAATCACATCCAATCAAAATTTCAGATAGCCATTTTATTCAACGTAGTAGAAAGTTCTGAAAATTAGGTCTTTGAGAATGACACCTCCCGCAGCCCTCAGAGAAAGGGTTGTAAGTTATGCCCAGGGGGCATATAAGATTTCTATTGAAAGTGCTGTCGTAGAAACTTCAAAAGGGCTCATTTGATTAGAAATTCAAAGGGCTAGTGCCATTTTTAATAGTTGAAAGTGATTGGAGAGCGACTACCGCCCATCTCATGCCCACCATTTCCCCAAATACATCCAATCAATATTTTGACATTGCAATTTTGTTTAACGTTGTTGAAAGCTCTGGAACTTCGGCCCTAGAGGATTAGAAACTCCCTAACAACCCTTAGGGCAAGAGTTGTAACTTTTTGCGTTGGGGTACATACGATGTCCAAAGACACTGTTTTTATTTCCAAAAAGACTCTTTTGATAGGAAATTAAAAGATATAGTGCACCTTGTAGTATTAGAAAATAACAGGACGGATTGGTGTATTTATAATTGAAATAAATGTGGTTACAATGATTTGTTTTTTGTTGTTGTTGTTGTTTAGACCAGGGCACTTCGTATCGAGGGAGTTGTCTTGGAAACTTCGAAAAGGACTCATTCGATTAAAAATGTAAAGGGCTAATGCCCTTTTTAATAGTAGAAAGTGATTGGAGGGCAACTAGTCCCCCTCCCACGCTCACCCTCCCATTTCCCATTATGTTTAAAAACAAAATCTTGCCTTAAGATTAAACCAAAATGCACTGTGTTAATACTAATTCCCAATAAGGAATCTCAGCAGTATCCCAAGAACGACTGAGGGTATTATGTTCAAACTTTCGGGGCTACTTCTGCTCTTAAAATTTAACCAAATCGAAATGGCGTAAGTGTATCCAAGCTATCAAAGAAAGTAAACAGATTTTTTTGCGAATGTTATCCAGTTTTCCATTTCAGGTCAACTAGAGGAGGTATGAAACTAAATTAAACACTACCCATATTTTTAAAAGGGTGTATATTATTAAAAATTGCTGGAAATTTTTTTCCAGCACACAAATAGCAGGCCAAACTATAGAGTGTTAAAAAAAAGAAAAGATTTAATGCATTATTTTCTTTTTCTCTGAAAAGACTATGTAAATGTAAAACGAATATAAATTAATTAAAAAATCTTTTTCCACAAGATCAATTTTCTCAAAGAAAAGTAAAGAACTCCATTAAATAAAAAACGAGAAAGAATAAAATTAGATATTCTACAAAGCGTGAAATTAGCACAAATCACCATCAATAAATAAATAAAACCCAAAAAGAACAGGAATTACAATAAATAACCGAATAAAACTTAAAAACGAGCAGAAATTATCATAATTTGGGCCCAAAACCCCTGTGCCTTCCCAAGGCCAGAACAAAATTTGCACTTTACTGAAAATAACACAAATAAATATGTATTGTCACTTTGATATAGATATACTGATATTTAGTAATCAAAATATTAATATTACTTGATTTATTAAAGTTATAAAATTAAAAACATTTATATTTTTTTCAGTAAAGTGCAAATTTTGTTGTGGTCTTAGGAAGGCATAGGGGTTTTGAGCTCAACTTGCGTTATGTTAAATAAACAATCTTAGCAAAAAAAATACAACAGGTACTAATATAAACGAATAAATAGATCTTTGTACAAGTAAAGCTTGAATTAAATACGCAAAAACAAGCTTAAAACGAACAAAAATGTTTTGCTATTGAAGTATAAATGAAACCCAAAACTAACAGAAATTAATTAAAAAAAACTTTTTCCACAAAATAAGTTTTTCAAAGAAAAGTAAAGAACCCCATTAAACAAAATTTGAGCAAAAATAAAATCAAATAATCTACCAAGCGTCAAACTACCACAAATCAGCATCGATAAATGAATGAAACCCAAAACGAACAGAAATTACAATAACTAACCGAGTCAAACTCAAAGCGAGCAGAAATTAACATAAGTTGGGCGTTAAACCCCTATGCCTTCTCAAGGCCAGAACAAAATGTGCACTTTACTGAAACAATACAAATGAATGTGCATTGTCAGTTTAGTATACATATACTGATATTTAGTAATCAAAATGTTAATATTATTTGATTTATTAAAGTTATAAAAGTAAAAACATTTATATTTTTTCAGTAAAGTGCAAATTTTGTTCTGGCCTATCTTAAAATTTTGATTGGATTTGTCTGGGAAAATGATTGACATGAGAGAGGGGTTAACCTCTCTCTGGTTACTTTTAACTTTCAAAAAGGGCACAAGCCCTTCCAATGTTCAGTAGAATGAGCCCTTTTGAAGTTTCTACAATTATGCTTTTTATAAAACCTTATACGCCCCCGGGGCATAACTTAAAACCCTTGCCCTGATGGTTGGGGGGGGGGTATCATCCTCAAAGACCAAATTTCCAGAACTTTCAATTACGTTGAAGAAAATCGCTATCTCAAAATTTTGATTGGATGTGTTTGGGGAAATGGTGGGCGTGAGAGGGGTGTTACTTGCCCTCCAATCACTTTTGACTGTTAAAAAGGGCACTAGCCGTTCCAATTTCCAATCAAATGATTCATTTTTGAAATTTCTATGACAACACTTTCTATAAAAGAAAAACTTTGTATGTTCCCAGGGCAAAACTTACAACCCTTTCCCCGAGGGCAGTGGGGGATTGTAATCCTTAAAAACATAATTTCCGGACTTTTTAACTACGTCGAACAAAATGGCTATGTCACAATTTTGATCAGATGTGTTCGGGGAAATGGTGGGTGTGAAAGGGGTGTTAGTTATCCTCCAATCACTTTCGACTATTAAAAGGGCACAAGCCCTTCTAATTTCCAACAGAATGAGTCTCAAAGATATAATTTCCGGACCTTTCAACTACTTCGAACAAAACGGCTATCTCAAAATTTTGATTGGATGTGTAAGGGTGAATGGTGGGCTTGGAAGGGGCGTTAGTTGCCTTCCAATCACTTTCGACTATTAAAAAGGGTACTATCCATTTCAATTTCGTATCAAATGAGCCCTCTTTGAAGTTTCTACGACAACGCTTTCTATAAAAACCTTATATGCCCCCAGGGAATAGTTCACAACCCTTGCCCTGAGTACTGTGGGGGTGGGGGGGTGTTCTCATCCTCAAAGATCTAATTTCTAGAACTTTCAACAACTTTGAACAAAATGGTTATCTCAAAATTGATTGGATGTGTTTGGGGATAAGGTGGGCGTGAGAGGGGTTTAGTTGCCCTCCAATCCCTTTCAAATATTAAAAAGGACACTAGCCCTTTGAATTTCCAGTCGAATGAGCCCTATTTGAAGTTTCTACGACAAATCTTTCTGTATAAGCCTTATATGCCCCCAGGGCATAATTACAACCCTTGCCCTGAGGGCTGTGGGGGAGTGTCCTCCTCAAAAATATAATTTCTATCTGGAAATCAACTACACTGAACAAAACAGCCAAATGTCTATCTAAAAATTTTGATTGGATGTGTTTGGGGAAATGGTGGGCATGAAATGGTTGTTAGTTATCCTCCAATCACTCTCGACTATTAGAAAGGGCACAGGCCCTTCTAATTTCCACCAGAATGAGCCTCAAAGATATAATTTCCTGACCTTTCAACTACTTTGAACAAAATGGCTATCTCAAAATTTTGATTGGATGTGTTTGGATGAATGGTGGGCTTGGAAGGGGCGTTAGTTGCCTTCGAATCACTTTCGACTATTAAAAAGGGCACTAGCGATTTCAATTTCCAATCAAATGAGCCCTTTTTGAAGTTTCTACGACAACGCTTTCTACAAAAACCTTATATGCCCCCAGGGAATAACTCACAACCCTTGCCCTGAGTACTGTATGGGCGGTGTTGTCATCCTCAAAGACCTAATTTCTAGAACTTTCAACAACGTTGAACAAAAGTTATCTCAAAATTTTGATTGGATGTGTTTGGGGAAAAGGTGGGCGTGAAAGGGGGTTTAGTTGCCCTCCAATCTCTTTCGAATATTGAAAATGACACTAGCCCTTTGAATTTCCAATCGAATGAGCCCTATTTGAAGTTTCTACGACAAAGCTTTCTATATAAGCCATATATGCCTCCAGGGCATAATTACAACCCTTGCCCTGAGGGCTGTGGGGGAGTATCCTCCTCAAAAACATAATTTCTAGCTGGAAATCAACTACACTGAACAAAATGGCCAAATGTTGATTGGCCATTTCGACTATTAAAAAGGGCACTAGCCATTCCAATTTCCAATTGAATGAGCCCCTTTCCAAGTTTCTACGACAACTCCTTCTATACGAAATGTCCTGGTCTGAAGGAAAAAAAAAAAAAAATAATACATTGTGCCAACATCGTTCTTTACTTAGGCAGCGCAATTGCGCTGCCTATGATTAGTTAGCTTCTTGTATGGTTTATTCGATTGAATCATAAATCTACGCGCCATATTGTGAAAAATCACTAGATTTAGGAAAACATCACTAGTTTTAGAACGAAAATCACTATAAATCACTAGCTAGAAAAAAATCACTAGGCAACATAAAAAAATACTAGAAATAGTGATAAATCACTAGGGTGGCAACCCTTAACCTACTGTAGAGCTTTAAACCTCTAGATTATGGTTATCTAATACGCTGAACCCGATGTTGTGATTTTCATTAAGATTATTTAAAAAAACTTTTTCCACAAAATAAGTTTTTCAAAGAAAAGTAAAGAACTCCATTAAACACAAAATGAGCAGAAATAAAATCTAATAATCTACTAAGCGTGAAACTACCACAAATCAGCATCGGTAAATAAATGAAACCTACAACGAACAGAAATTACAATAAATAACCGAGTCAAACTCAAAACGAGCAGAAATTAACATAAGTTGGGCTCAAAACCCCTATGCCTTCCCAAGGCCAGAACATAATTTGCACTTTACTGAAAAAAATATACATTTTTTACTTTTATAACCTTAATAAATCAAATAATCTTAACATTTTGATTGCTAAATATATGTATATGTATACTAAACTGACTATGAACATTCTTTTGTATTATTTTCAGTAAGGTGCAAATTATGTTCTGGGCTTGGGAAGGCATAGGGGTTTTGAGCCCAACTTATGCTAATCTCTGCTCGTTTTGAGGTTGACTTGGTTATTTATTGTAATTTCTGTTCGTTTTGGGTTACTTTCTGTTTACTTTCTTTGATAGCTTGGATTCACTTGCGCTATTTTGATTTGGTTAAATTTTAAGAGCAGAAGTAGCCCCGAAAGTTTGAATATAATACCCTCAGTCGTTCTTGGGATACTGCTGAGATGCTTTATTCGGAATTAGCATTAACACAGTGCATTTTGATTTAATCTTAAGGCAACATTTAGTTTTTAAACATAATGGGCGAATGGGAGGGTGGGCATGGGAGGGTGGGAGTGGGAGGGGGATTAGTTACCCTCCAATCACTTTCGACTATTAAAAAGGGCATCAACCCTTTCTATTTTCAATCGAATGAGCCCTTTTCAAAGTTCCCACGACAACTCCTTCGATACGAAGTGTCCTGGTCTAAACAACAACAAAAACAAATAGTAATATATTATACCCACATCGATCTTTACTATAAAAACGTCAAGCCTTCCAATCACTTTCGACTATTAAAAAGGGCGCTAGGCCTTTCGATTTCCAATCGAATGAGCCCTTTTTAAAACGACAAAGCTTTCTATAAACACCTTATATGCCCCCAGGACATAAATTCCAACTATTACCCTAAGGTCTGTTAGGGTGGTTGTCATCCTCTAAGACCGAATTTCCAGAACTTTCAACTGCTTTAAACAAAATGACTATCTCAAAATTGTGATTGGATATGTCTGGGGAAATGTTGGGCCTGAAAGGGGCGGTAGTCATTCTCAAATCACTTTCAACTATTAAAAATGGCACTAGCCCTATCAATTTTCAATGAAATGAGCCCTTTTGAAGTTTCTACAACAAAACTTTCAATAAAAATCATATATGCCACCAGGGGATAACTTACAACGCTTGCCCTGAGTGCTGGGGGGTGTCATTCTTAAAGACCTAATTTCCAGAAGTTTCTACTACGTTGAACAAATTTGCTATCTGAAAATTTTGATTGGATGTGTTTGGAGGAATGGTGGGCATGAGAGGGGGGTTAGTTACCCTCCAGTCACGTTCGACTATTACAAAGGGTACTAGACTCTCAATTTCCAATTGAATGAGGCCCTTTTGAAGTTTTACGACAGCTCTGTCTATAAAAACCTCATAGCCCCCAGGGTAGAACTAACAACCTTTGCCCTTGGGGTCTGGGGGGTTTGTCATCCTTAAATACGTAATTTCCAGAACTCAACTACGCTGAACAAAATTGCTATCTCTAAACTTTGATTGAATGTTTTTGGGGAAATGATGGGCGTAAGAGGGGGGTTAAGTACTCTCTACTCACTTTCGACTATGAAAAAGGGCAATTTTAATTTCAAATCAAATGAGCCCTTCTTGAAATTTATGTAAACACTTTCTATGTAAACTTTATATGCCCCCAGGGCATAACTTACAACCCTTGCACTGAGGGTTCTGAGCGGGCAATCATCCTAAAAGACCTGATTTCAAGAACTTTCAACTATGTTGAACAAAATAGATATCTCAAAATTTTGATTGGATGTGTTTGGGAAAATGGTGGGCGTGAGAGGGGCGTTAGTCACTCTCCAATCACTTTCAACTATTAAAAAAAGCACTAGCCCTTTAAATTTCCAATTGAATGAGCCTTTTTGGAGTTTCTACGCTATCAATAAAAACCTTATATGCCCCCAGGACATAACTTACAACCCTTGTCGTGAGGGCTGTGGGGGAGGGGGTGTCATCCTTAAGACCTGATTTCCAAAACTTTCAACTACGTTGAATAAAATGGCTATCTAAAATTTTGATTGGATGTGTTTGGGCGTGAGAGGGGTTTAGTTGCCCTCAAATCACTTTTGACTATTAAAAAGGGCCCTAGCCCTTTGAATTTCCAATTGAATAAGCCCTTTTTCAAGTTTCTATGACAAAGATTTCAATAAAAACCTTATATAAAACCCAGGCCATAACTTATAACCCTTGCCCTGAAGACTGTGGGTGGAGTGTCGTGCTCAAAGGTATAATTTCCTGAACTTTGAACTTTGTGGAACAAAATTGCTATCTCAAAATCATTATTGGATGTGTTTGGGGAAATGATGGGTGGGTGTGGAAGGGGTGTTAGTTGCTTTCCAATCACTTTCGACTATTAAAAAGGGCACTCGCCCTTTCAATTTCCAATCGAATAGCCCTTTTTGAAGTTTTTACGACAACGCGTTCTATAAAAACCATATATGCCCCCAGGGCATAACTTACAACCCTTGCCCTGAGGGCTGTGGGGGGTTATCATCCTAAGAAACCTAATTTCCAGAACTTAAAACTACGTTGAATAAAATGGCTATCTCAAAGTTTTGATTAGATGTGTTTGAGGACAAGCTGGGCGTGAGAGGCGGATTAGTTGCCCTCTAATCACTTTCGACTATTAAAAAGGGCACTAGCCCTTTGAATTTCCAATCGAATGAGCCTTTTTGAAGTTTTTACGACAACGCCTTCTATAAAAAATCTTTTATGCCCCCAGGGCATAACTTATAACCCTTGCCCTAAGGGCTGTCGGGGACTGTCCTCCTCAAAACATAATTTCTACGACAACGCTTTCAATAAAAACCTTATATGCCCCCAGGGCATAATTTGCAACTCTTGCCCTGAGGGCTTGAGGGAGGGGGGTTGTCATCCTCAAAGACGCTAATTTCCAGAACTTTCTGTAACGTTGAACAAAATGCCTATCTGAAAATTTGGACTGGATGTGTTTGGGGGAGTAGTGGGCGTCAGAGGGGGGTTAGTTACCGTCCAATTACTTTCAACTATTAAAAGGGGCACTAGCCCTCTCAATTTCCAATTGAATGAGCCCCTTTTGAAGTTTGTAAGACAACTCTATCTATAAAAACCTTATATACCCCTAGGGCATACTTTACAACCTTTGCCCTGGTTGCTCTGGGGGTTTTTTCATCCTTAAATACATAATTTCCAGAACTTTCAACTACATTGAACAAAATTGATATCTCTAAACTTTGATTGAATGTGTTTGGGGAAATAATCGGCGTGAGAGGGGGGTTAATTTCTCTCCACTCACTTTCGATTATTAAAAATGGCAATTTCAATTTCCAGTCAAATGAGCCCTTTTTGAAATTCCTACTAACAACTTTCTATATAAACCGTATATGTCCCAAGGGCATAACTTACAACCCTTGCACTGAGGGCTCTGAGGGGTTTATTATCTTAAGAGACCTAATTTCCAAAACTTTCAACTGCGCTGAACAAAATGGATACCTCAAAATTTTGATTGGATGTGTTTGGGGAAAGGGTGGGCGTGAGAGGGGGTTAGTTTTCGTTCAATCACTTTCGACTATTAAAAGAGCATTAGCCCTTTCAATTTCTAATTTAATTAACCCTTTATGAAGTTTCTACAACAGCGCTTTCTATAAAAAGCTTATATGCCCCCAGGGCATAACTTACGACCCTTGCCCTGAGGGCTGTGGGGGTGGAGAGGTTTTCATCCTTAAGCAACTAATTTCCAAAACTTTCATCTACGTTGAATAAAATGGCTATCTAAAGATTTTGATTGGATGTGTTTGGGGAAAAGGTGGGCGTGGGAGGGGGGTTAGTTGCCTTCAAATCACTTTCGAGACTATTAAAAAGGGCACTAGCCCTTTGAATTTCCAATCGAATGAGCCCTTTTTCAAGTTTCTACGACAAAAATAAAACTTATATGCCCCTTGGGCATAACTTATAACCCTCACCCTAAAAACTGCAGGGGAATTGTTCTAATCAAAGGTATAATTTCTTGAACTTTAAACTGCGTGGAACAAAATGGCTATTTCAAAATTTTGATTGGATGTTTTGGGGAAACGGTGGGCGTGGAAGGGGTGTTAGTTGCCTGCCAATCACTTTCGACTATTAAAAAGGGTACTATCCGTTCAAATTTCCAATCGAATGATTCATTTTGAAGTTTCTACACTTTCTATAAAAAAAAACCTTGTATGTTCCCAGGGCACTTTCGACTATTAAAAAGGGAACTAGCCATTTCAATTTCCAATCGAATGAACCCCTTTTGAAGTTTCTACGACAAGGCGTTCTATTAAAACCTTATATGCCCCAAGGGCATAACTTACAACCCTTTCCCTGAGGGCTGTGGGGGGGGAGGGGGAGGGGGTCATCATCAAAGACCTAATTTCCAGAACTTTCAACTACGTTGCACAAAATGGCTATCTTAAAATTTTGATTGGATGTGTTTGGGGCTAAGCTGGGTGTGAGAGGGGGGTTAGTTGCCCTCCGATCACTTTCGACTATTAAAATTGACACTAGCCCTTTGAATTTCCAATCGAATTAGCCTTTTTTGAAATTTTTGCGATAACTCTTTCAATAAAAACCTAATATGCCCCCAGAACATAACTTACAACCCTTGCCCTGAGGGCTGTGGGGGAGTGTTACAACCCCTCCTCAAAAATATAATTTCTATGTGGAAATTAACTACGCTGAACAATATGGCTATCTAAATTGAAATGGCTATCAATATGGCCATATCAATATGGCTATCAATATGGCTATGGCTATCTCGAAAAATTGAAATGACAAGAATTGGGTTGTAAAGTCAAAACCAATTGATTCCAAAGTAGCCTGTAATCTGCTAATGTAATTTGTAGATTTTGCCAGATTCATTATACACGTAGGAAAATAATCATTTCAACTTTCCATCTTTAAAAAAAAAAATCTTTCAAAAGTCTTAATCATTAGAATTTACGGTTGAAAGATGAATATTGCTCAATCAACAAATTATGAATTGATTGCAGAATTGGTGCTGTAATCAGGTGCTGGTTTGGTTTTATCCACAGGTGTCACTATAACACAGAAGTGGTTTTGGAGGAGGGACAGAGGGGGCACTTGCTCCGGGCGCAGAAATTTTTTGACGAATAATCATGAATTTCGAACGAATAATCGTTTTGTAATTTTTTTAATTTTATCAATAAAGTAGAGGGTGCAGTTAATAAATGAAAATAATTAATAAGTTATCATTTAATTAATTAAATAACAAAAAATTAATGAATAATGATAATTAAATAACAATAATGAAGATAATGAAGCTAAAATAATTAATAGTAATTAAGTAATTTAAATAATAACTTAAAAAATAATTAAAAACATATTATTAATTAATTAATAAATTAAAAAAAAAATTTCAATAACAGAAAATTTTGTTAAAATTTGGCCGGAAAATTTTATGGGAGACAGGAGGGAGGCTGCTAATCTAGATTTTGGCCCCAGAAGCAAGAGAGGCCGAAACTGCCACTTGTATAATTGGGTCCATACATAACGGTTTGATCAACATATCATTCAGCTCAAAGTGCTAAGGTAATTACCAAATACAGTATGCATGTATAAAAGTACCTTCAAAGCAGTATTTGAGCTGAAATCGTAAACTCTGTAATAAAGGGGTTGTTGTATCGTCTTATAAGTTTCAGAGCAATTAGGCCCGATAAAGGGCTGAGAACCTATCATGGGAAATATAATTAAAGAACAAAATTTATGCGAAAGAAACTCATTTAGAAACAAGGGTGGGTGCATGAACTTATCTGAGGGGAGGGGATTTGCATAAACTCAAATTCACCTTGCATAAATATCAACGAATATTCAACTGAAAATGAAAACATATAAGAAGGAGTCTGTAAGGTTACAGCATTTAAAACGAAGCTATGAAATCACTACAGCGTCTGCGCAATGCAGTTTTGTTAGTGAAACAGAAACGCTATTACGTTTGAAGCTTCATTTTTTACACAAAAATGAAGAGTCAATTGATATAAACGGGCTAGTTGTGCTTATATATTACTTCCTATTATGCTTGACGTATTAATAGCAAAAATGCCATAATTACAAATGTATTCCTATTTGATAAAAACCCTTGGCTCAAAATTCAAGCTTTTAATATCCTCCAATAAAATAAATAGTGTCTTGGGACAATGAAAATTGTCAAGGTGTATTCAGTCTAATAAACTGAGTCATCAATAATAAACCTGGGTTCTCATCCATCGTCTAAATTGAGTCAAACAATGGATCTTATGATGTTTGAAGACACTACTTGAGGCATTTACAAAATTAGGGGCTACGTGCTATTTGCTGTAAGTGCACATAATTTGTTTCCAGTCTAACCTGCTTCCTGTGCCTTCGATACTGGCGTTGTTTGGATTGGTTGCTTTGGTTGTGTTTTTCGATCGGACTCAGGATACAGGAACACCTAATCGGAACAGGAACAGGGGCCGATTTCTCGCTATTTGGTATCAATTTATTTCATTGTTCGATTAAAAATATTTTATTTTAAAATTTAACGTCACTCCGGGTTAACTGTGAAATCTTGCAGTTAAATGTTGAAGAACCTGGCTATCCAATTTTATATCTAGAACTATAACGTGCGTAAACCTACATTCAAGTGAAGCCACCTATACCACCTATTTCAGATCAAACAGTTCGTGGTAGCGAACTGTAAGTAAGAAGTGACCCGGCTCAATAGTAACCGAAACTCTAAAAAACGGAATTTTGGTACCAACAGATAAATCAAAAGAATCAAATTTTTATGCTGATTTCAAATATATAAGTTTCATTAAGTTTAGTCCTACTAATCAAAATTATGGTTCATAGAGCCTTTATGAAAATCACACCGTCAGATTCAGCATATCAGAGAACCCTACTGTAGAGGTTTCAAGCTCCTATCTGCAAAAATGTGGAATTTTGTATTATTTGCCAGAAGAAAGACCACAGATGCGTGTTTATTTGTTGTTTTTTTTTGTTTTTTTTTTCCAGGGGTGATCGTACCGACCCAGTAGTCCTAGGATACCGCGGGAGGGCTCATTTGAACGGAAATTAAAAGTTCTAGTGCCCTGTTTAAGTGACCCAGAAAAATGGAGGGCAACTAGGCCCCCTCCCAAGCTCATTTTTTTCCCAAAGTCACCCGATCAAAAATTAAGATAGCCATTTTGTTCAGCATGGTCGAAAAATATAACTATGTCTTTGAGGATGACTGAATCCCCCACAGTCCACTGTGGAAGGGCTGCAAGTTATGAACTTTGCCCAGTGTTTACATATAGTATTGGTATTTGGGAAGTATACAGACGTTTTCAGGGGATATTTTTTCCGTTGGTCGGGAGGGGGGGGGGGTAGAGGCTTACGTGAGAGGATCTTTCCATGGAAGAAGTGTTCAGGGGGGAGGGACATTGCTATGAAGGGGGCGCCGGATTTCCCAGCATTATTAAAAAAAAAAATGATCAGAAATTAAATGAAAAAAAAACAAAAATTTTTCAACTGAAAGTAAGGAGCAACATCAAAAATTAAAACGAACAGAAATTATTACGTACATGATTGGGTTCGCCCCCTAGTCAATACCTCGCTCTTTCACAAAACTTTTTTTAATACTTCCATAAGAACTATTTATTCTAATTAACTTTCTAATTAGCCTTTGTGATTAAGGGGTAAATTTCAAAGAATTGGAACACAATTCGAACTTTAGCGTAAAGAGCGAGGTATTGACGAGGTATTAGGGGGCGAACCCCTTAATATACGTATTAAAAATTATGAATATAGAAGTTCGTTACGTAAGTTAATTCGTAAGTTACGGATATTTATTTCTAACAAAAACGTTCGTAAATAAAATTAAACAACTTTCAAGAAAGCCATTTGACCAAAAAAGTAAAATTAATATGCAAATTTCGTTTTAATTATTCATGTACGGTGAGCCAAAATCAAAACCTGCATTAGTTCAAAAAACGTTCAGAAGTTAAATATAAAAAACAAGTTTTTTTAACTGAAAGTAAGGAGCGACATTAAAACTTAAAACGAACAGAAATTATTCTGGATATGAAATGGGCTGTCCCCTCCTCAACGCCCCGCTCTTTACGCTAAAGTTTTACTTTTTCTCACAACTCTATTTTTCAAACAATAGAAACTTTAGTGTAAAGAGCGAGGCGTTGAGGAGGGAACATAAGAAATTCCCTCCTGGGTGTGTGGGTACTGCTTGGCAAGTTTTGTATTGTCTTAAAATCAATGCATAGCAACTTATACTAGTGAATATCACCATTTATTACATGCAGAGATCTATTTCTTCGGAATTCATACAGCTCATTGTTAACAGTTAAATTCAACAGGATTGCATGAGTAATCATTTTTAAACAATTGAGCTGATTATAAACACATCTCGCAAGTCATTAAGAGAATTATCTCTTTTGTCCTTTTAGAATACAAGATATTTTTACTATGGTATATGGGTAAACAAGAGAGGTTGAACACTCATCTCATATGCACTTTAACTAGGGTCCCGGATCGTACAACCAGTCCTGTTTTCCATGAGTTCAACCCTTCTTTCAGGGTCTCCTAAACTGTATCCAGTTTGTCATCCATGTCTGTCACTCCACCTTTAGGCATTCTATGTATATGGAGTGACTTAGTATTTGACCCCTTGGCAAATCACAAAGTACAAGATTATAATAAAGAATACAAAGACCACATTGAACTAAAATCTACATGAGTTTTATTTATGCAGTATTGCATGTTGGCTTTTGCAATGTTTATTGGCTACTATCTTATGACATAGCTTTAAAGAACATAAAGTAAAATGCTAAGTAGCAAAAGCTCGAGTGGTGTTACAGAAAAGATGTCAGGAGAACAAGAGTTACAAGATGATAAATGCAATTGAAGAATTATCGTGCTATTCATTGCTTTGATCAGTCTAAAAATCGTCATAAAAAAAATCTGAGACACTGAAGGCATAGTGGTAGCACAGAATGCAAATAAACTGTATACACCCAAAGGGGGAGTTTAGGAACTGGGAAAAATTATGACTTCCTAAGTTCAAGCCCCCTCCCCGGTTCTCCACAGCTCCCAATCTGTTTTTGAAAATAGAGCGAGATACGCCCTTTCGTTTCGGGCATGACGATAAAATTGAAAAAAAATGTAGCAAAACATTAAGTAAATATTAATATTTAAACTTTCACAAACAACAAGTGGTGTTAGTTCACGAAACCCACAGGGGGGCAGAATGTATTTTCAAAAACCGGGGATGGGGTAATTTTGTGTTTTTTTTCAGATTTTTCAATGAAAATACACAAAAATCATTTATTCAATGAAACTATATATATATATATATATATATATATATATATATATATATATATATATATATATATATATATATATATATATATATATATATATATATATATATATATATATATATATATATCCAAAACGAACAGAAATTAAATAAACAATCATAGCAAAAACCATACAACAAGTAATAATATAAATGAATAAATATATCTTAAAGCAAGTAATGCTTAGATTGAATATGAAAATCAAGCTTAAAAAAAAATAGATTGTTATTAAAGTATAAATGAAACTTAAAACGAACAGAAATTAAATAAACAATCAATGCGAACAATCATACAATATATATTAATGTAAATGAGTAAATAAATCTTAAAACGAGTGAAACTTAAATTGAATATGCAAATCAAGTTTGAATCGAATAAAATTAACTACAAACAAGAGTTAGGGTATCGCCTCACTGCAGAAGCCTAAAATCTACTGCGTCATTGGCACCTTACTGACAACTGTACGAGTCTTGAACAATCTTGGAAAAAATAAACAAAACCAAATTGAATATTAGATATATAATGATATTAACTGTTGAAAGACCCATCAGTTCAAGATTTTTTTTAACTTTAATTTTTCTTTTCATTTTCAATGTTGTAAGAACTGGAAAAGAATTAATTTGTAATATAAGAGAAATTCGTTTTCAGTGAAGCACCAATGACGCAGAAGGCTTTAGATTTTTTCAGATAAAGAAGGGGGCAGTATCCAAATTTTGTTTGTAGGAAAACTATATTTTTATTGACCAATCTTGGAAAGAACTAATAAATTAAACTGAATATTTGATGTATAGTGATATTAATTGCTGAAAGCCCATCAGTTCAAAATTTTACTGTAATCTTAATATTTATTTTCAATATTAAATACAAAAGAAAATTTTCGTAATATAAATTGTTTTCAGTAAAGCGCCAATGACGCAGTAGGTTTTAGGCTTCTTCAATTAGGTGATACCCAAAATCTTGTTTGTAGTTATTTTTATTCGATTCAAACTTGATTTGCATATTCAATTTAAGTTTCACTCGTTTTAAGATTTATTTACTCATTTACATTAATATATATTGTATGTTTGTTCACATTGATTGTTTATTTAATTTTTGTTCGTTTTAAGTTTCATTTATACTTTAAGGGCAAACTATTCTTTTTCATTTTAAGCTTGATTTTCATATTCAATCTAAGCATTACTCTCTTTAAGATATATTTATTCATTTATATAATTACTTGATGTATGTTTTTTGCTATGATTGTTTATTTAATTTCTGTTCGTTTTGGGCTTCATTTATTGTTAACTAGTAATTCCTGGTCGTTTTTAATTTGAATTTTAAAAGGTCTTCATATCTCCTGAGCTTAAATTTAAAATGACCCTTACTCTTCTTCTAACAAATTATTTTTCGAATAGTGTTTTTTTTAATTAATATTTGTTCGTGTTTGATTGCAAAATGTTTCAAGTTTTTATTGCATGGGGGGGGGGGGCTTACTGTCGGATTATTCTTGACTTTAAAAAACGGATCTAGAACGGATCAATTTATAAATTGAATGAGGCTTTTTTCAAAGTCTATACGATTACCTCTTTGATAAAAACCTTATGTATGAACAATAGACAGCTTGCATAACTTGTGGACAGTGATTGTCAACAATGAATGGATTGAAAAAATAGCTCGAATAAGGGTGTTTTGACCATTTCACTTGCTGACACAAAGGGATCACAACTGTTTGGAATTGAACTCATTAGGAATTTATGTGCCAAAGCATTTTTGAATATATCACGGAGTATGTATTGTAACATTATAATTGTAAAATTATAATATATTTACTGTTTGTTCTTCCAATACAAATATTTACCTTTTTAAAGTCTTTGGGGTAGGAGTGGCGTAGTTTGCATAAGGAAGAAAAATTTATCGTAGATAGTAGAAGAGGGGGAGGGTGAGGTTGTAGACTCATCCAATACGGGGTGGAACTTCACTTATCTCCTCCGTTCCCTATTTAGAAGATCAGACAGACTCATTGGGCTATAAAATGTTGGACCGCTTGAGTTGTGGAAGACGTTAAAATACTCAAAAACACTTCATATTTTCAGTTATTGCAGGATTGATTTCATAGATTGTGGAATGGTGAGCCCCCTGGCCCATCATTTGGGTGAACCTCAACTCATAATATGCAATTTTAATTAACTGTTCCGTGTTATGTGCATATATTATTCTGTATATGTTATTTTGAGTTATACTTTTATCGCATTGCGTTCATTTTTATGGCTTGAGATAAAAACTGAAACCTTAGTGGAGACAGTGGTGGGGGGAAGTCTCCCCCACTCAATTGAATGATTCACACTTGGAAAACCCACCCCTGGGAAACTCCCCCCCCCCTCAAATAACATTTTCTTTTCCTGCTGATAAATCCCCCGCGATAAATTCTACTCATAAGAAATTTCCCAGCTATGGAGTATGCTCCCCCAAACATATTCCCTTCAGAAAATGTCGGATATTCATAAAAATGGAGGCTAAAATTTTTAATCAACTTTTTAGGTCAGAAGCTCTGCTATACCGTTACTTAAGTAAAGAGCCATAAGGGTTCAATGAATTAATACTTATTTATTTTTCCAGGGGCACTTTATGTGGAAGAGGTGGTCACATAAACTTTGGAACGGGGTTCATTGAATTACAAATTAAAATGTATAGTGCCCTTACACCAGGGGCGGAGCCAGGATTCTTTAGGGGGGGGGAATAGGTTGATCCGATAAAATTGCGTTAGGAGCAAGTTTAATTAACACGATCTTGCGTTAATTAAGTAAATTACATTACTTTAGACTACGATAGGGGGAGGCGCCCCCTCGCCTCTCCCCTGGATCCGCCACTGCTTTACACTCTCTGTTTCTTTCCGTGTTAGGGAGGAGAGCAGATGCCTAATAGGTGTGTGTTAATACCAAAACATTCTGACTCTCATTGGGCCTTCAGGTATAAACAGAATGAGTTCAAAGGGAGGTGTGGGGAAAAGGGCGTGGGGGGAGGGTATATGCCCTTAGGTCGATTTTGACTCGTAAGAGCTCGACTAGAACTTCCAAATTCCAATCAAATGAACCCTCTCTGAGGTTTATACGAGAATACCTTCCTGCCCCCGGGCCCTGGGGGGTTTTGTCGACGCCTATGTTTTGTTAATTATCCTTTCCAACATTTTTAACAAAAATTTTCTCTTATGCATTTAAGACATAGAGGAGGGGGGGCTAGTTACCCTGCAATATCTTTTGAGTCTTAAAAAGTGAACAAGAACTTTCAATTTCCAATCAAATGAGTCCTCTCTAAAGTTTATACGAATATCCCTTCCATAAAAAAAGATATGAAGGATTCGGAGAATTCTTAAATTACAACCCTGGCCCTGAGGGCTGTGGGAGAGTTGTCATCCTCAAAGACCTAATTTCCAAACCTTAAAACTATGTTTAATAAAATGGCTGTCTCAAAATTTTGATTGGATGTGTTTGGGGAAAGGGTGGGCGTGAGAGGGGGTTAGATGCCCTCAAATCATTTTTGACTATCTAAAAAGGCACTAGCCCTTTGAGTTTCCAATCAAATGAGCCTTTTTTTAAGTTTCTACGACACCGCCTTCTATAAAAACCCTATATACCCCCATGGTATAACTTAAAACCCTTGCCTTGAGGGTTGTGGGGGAGTGTCCTCCTCAAAAACATATTTTCTATCTGAAAATCAACTATGCTGAGCAAAATGGCTATCTCAAAATTTCGATTGGATGTATTTGGGGGAATGATGGGCGTGGGGGGGGGTAGTAGCCCTCAAATCACTTTCGACTATTAAAAAATGAACTAGCCCTTTGAATTTCCAATCGAATGAGCCTTTTTTTGAAGTTTGTACAACAACACCTTCTATAAAAAAAACCTTATATGCCCCCAGGGCATAACTTAAAACACCTGCCCCAAGGGATGTGGGGAGTGTCCTCCTCAAAAATATATTTTCTATCTGGAAATCAACTACGTTGAACAAAATGGCTATCTCAAAATTTTGATTGGATGTGTGTGGGGGAATGATGGGCGCGCGGGGGGCTAGTTGCCCTCCAATCACTTTCAACTATTAAAAAGGGCACTATCCCTTTGAATTTTTGATCAAATGAGCCTTTTTTGAAGTTTCTACGACAACGTTTTCTATAATAACCTTATATTTCCCCAGGTCATATCTTAAAACCCTTGCCCTGAAGGTTGTGGGGGAGTGTCCTCCTAAAAAATATATTTTCTATGTGAAAATCAACTACGCTGAACAAAATGGCTTTCTCAATATTTTGATTGGATGCGCTTTGGGGAATTGTGGACGGGGGGGGAGGGAGGGCTTGTTGGCCTGCAATCAATTTCGACTATTAAAAAGGGCACTATTCCTTTGAATTTCCAATCGAATGAGCCTTTTTTGAAGTTTCTATGGCAACGCCTTCTATAAAAACCTTATTTGCCCCCAGGGCATAACTTAAAACCTTTGCCCTAAGGGTTGTGGGGGATTGTCCTCCTCAAAAGCATGTTTTCTATCTGAAAATGAACTAGCTTATTGAATTTCCAATCGAATGAGCCTTTTTTGAAGTTTCTACGACAACACCTTCTATGAAAACCTTATATGCCCCCAGGGCATAACTTAAAACCCTTGCCCTGAGGGTTGTGAGGGATTGTCCTCCTCTAAAATATATTTTCTATCTGAAAATCAACTACGCAGAACAAAACGACTATCTCAAAATTTTGATTGGTTGTGTTTGGGGAAATGATGGGCGTTGGGGGGGAGGGGGCTAGTTGCCCTCCAATCACTTTCGACTATTAAAAAGGGCAATAGCTTTTTTAATTTCAAATCAAGTGAGCTTTTTTGAAGTTTTTATAACAACATCTTCTATAAGATCCTTATATGCCCCCTGGGCATAACTTAAAACCCTTGCCCTGAAGGTTGTGGTGGAGTGTCCTCCTCAAAAACATATTTTCTGTCTGGAAACCAACTAAGCTGATCAAAATGGCTATCTCAAAATTTTGATTGGATGTGTTTGGGGGAATGATGGGCGTGGGGGGGGGCTAGTTGCCCTCCAATAATTTTCGACTATTAAAAAGGGCACTAGAACTCTCGATTTTCCAATCGAATGAGCCCCCTTTGAAGTTTCTACGACGACCACTTCCATATGAAGTGCCTCTGGAAAAAAAAAACAAAAAAACATTGGAGCCGTATGGCCTTGAGTATAGGCAACGCTACAGCGTTGCCTCTGATATCCTCCCACTCCAACCACGGATGACCTCCTTTATCTTTAGCCCTATACGGTTGGCCGAGAAGGACAATCTTTGGTAATCTGTCATCTTTCATCCGCCAAACGTGCCCTAGCCATCTCAACCTTTCTCTTATTATAGCCCTAGAGAGTGGGACTGAACCGTACTTTTCGTAAAGCCTACTGTTTGAAATACGGTCAGTCAGCCGGGTACTCGGAAGGGTACCCGGTTTGAAATACTAAAGAAAATATTCTAGTTAGTCAAATACCCTTAATGCAGTTAGCTACTGTATTATAGAAAACAATTTCTGCCGAATAAAAAATTTGTCCCTTAACTGAAAATAATTGTAATTTTTATACAAGGAACAGTGCTGTAGCATTGATCAGAGCGGAATTTCCATGGCTGATGTAAGTATAAGGCAAATATGAACATAGATGGGGTGAAGAAAAACAAAGTTATGAAAATATAGGTTGAATGACAGTATATTTAGTGCGGCGTATGCGCCGAACTGTTTGTAAGGTATTTCTGGTAAACTAACTCGCGTTGACAGTAACCAAAACTGTATATTAAAAAAATAATGTTTAGAAGGAATTGAATTCACGTCAGAACTTCTTTATTCAATTGAAGTTGCTGATTTGACACCCGATGACTTAAAAATAAAGAATACCGAGAAGATTATGCTAATGCGTAATTAGAGAATCAAATATATACAAGCCCGCTGCATGCCGGCCCCAATGCTATATATATATATATATATAAATATAAGTCACAAAAATAAGTCGCCAAAGGGAAAATAAGACAAATGAAACGAATTTTTGTATATGAATACTGGCAAATTCTTCCGTGTAAAATTTCCCCTGGAAAGTTCACCCCGGAAACATGCCTTACAACGATAAATTCTCCCCGTAGAAAATACCTCTCCGCAGAAAAGCCCCCCCCCCTCCCGAAAAAAATCCTGTATGCTTCTCAGTAGCATATACTGTATCTAAACAATGGGCAAATTAACTTGCAGCCCCTTTACCGGGGGCTAGGGGGGGGGGGTAATGTCATCCCCAAAGGCATGGCTATTGGACGTTTCAACTACGCAGAACAAAACACGTATCTCAAAATTTTGATCGGACTACTTTGATCGGACCCGTCAATCTTTTTGTTCATAGAACTTTTCATTGCCGTTCAAATTAGCCCTCTCTAGATCCTTTAGGACTATTGGTTAGAACAATCACCCCTGGGAAGAACAAAAAAAAAGAAAAAAAGGAAAAAAAATAATAACACGCATCCTTGATCTTTCTTCTGGCAAAAAAAAAACAACAAAAAACAACAACAAGTTTCTACATTTTTGCAGATGGGAGATTGAAACCTCTACAAAAACGTTTTCTGATACACTGAATCTGATAATGCGATTTTCAATGAGATTTATTGACCTTTAGGGGATGTTTCCCCCCTGTTTTGAAGATCAAGCAAATTTTCTCAGGCTCGTAGCTTTTGAAGGGTAATATTAAACTTAATAAATTTTATATATATGGAATCAGCATTAATAATAATAATAATTTATTTGTAACCCACTGCACAAACAATGTGAAAATAGTGGAGTATAGAGAAAAATGAAAGAAAAAATGAACACACACAGCATTAAAATTCAATTTTGTGATATATTTATTGTTATCAAATTTCAGTTTTTTAGAGTTTTGGTTATTAGTGGGCAGAGTCGCTCCTTACTTTACAGTTCATTACCCCGAACTTTTTGATCATCTCTGAATCCTCATGCGAGAGAGTTTGTATGCTTAGTAGGTTTTAATTAGTCAGAATTGGAGATCCATCGGGTTTTACTCAGGCAACATTAACTAATCAAATGGTCAAAAGGCCTAAGTAGCTCGTTTAAGTTCTAAGTTATTACCGAATTACTTCATCTGAATTGGTATTTAAAGTGGCTGAAGTGTCCCAAGAGTGCAAGGTTTGACAACAGTAACAAGAATGCTAGGTTTGACAAGGTGTGACAACAGTGACAGGAGTGCAAGGTATGACAACATGATATTTGACAACAGTAACATTATGTAGATAACTTTCGTTTTCAGGTGCAAAAAAACAAGATGATGATTGTAAGTCAAAAGAAAAGATGGAGGAGGAGCTAAATGGGAAAGAAAAGGAGAATGCTGACAAATTTGTCGACACGCTCAAACTGGAAATTTGTCCTTGCCCTTTCTTCAGCGTTGATTTTGATGGTTGGTAAAGTTTTAACTTCACTCATATTTTAGTGCCGTCTCTCACCTTATATTCTAGAAATGAAAAAAGAATACTATTCAAAAGTTTGATATAAAATATACAATAAGACAGATTTACTTTAAGGAAGTTGAATGAAAATCAGTGGTGTTATACCCATACCTTTTTAAAAAAGAGTCACCT
>NC_142804.1:19087391-19129206 GCF_049724085.1 Artemia sp. Qi Xiang Cuo
TTGACTATTACCCTGTGCTAAAGGTTTATGGGTTTAGTGCCCGGGTAATATTGTTGGAACATGCTATTTATTTTTTCTCTTATCATGTCCAGTGATCTTATCCGAACATTCAGCCCAAACCCTCTCCAGTTTGACCTTTATTCATGAGATATTTTTGGTTAGCTTGGTGCCCCCAATGACAAGAAGTTTAGCCGTTTTCGTTTTTAAATACAAATGGTCCTGTCATTGGTGTCTTTCGCCTGCAATTTCCTCGCCCTGATTATCTCTGTTAATGGTGTGCTGTGAATCTATTTAATATGTGAAATTATTTATACCCGAGAAAACTTTGTTTTATACTGTGCTATACTTTTTAAATTGTGACCCATTTTATCTACGGATCTTATTTATATATACTGTCCTTATTTGGTAAGCATTCATATACTATCTTCTATTATTTATAATAAGATTACAGCTAGCTTATACATGTAGTGCACTTAATGTAAACTCTTGCTGTATTTCTTATTAATATTATTTTAAAATTTCTTTTAAAACAATTTGTTTTCCAAATTCGACTAGATTGCCACCTCAGAGAGTCAAAGGTCAGTAGATGCATTGCTTGTACTTAACAAGGAGAGACCAGCAGTGATTGAGCTCAACTCCAAATTTGCTATCTTCCAATGACACTATTTCAGTAGGCTACCATCCTTCGTTTTTTTTAAATTACCCCCCAAATATTTTTTTCAATATAAATAACAAAAGAATTGACTTTTAATGCTGATTCTAAATATGTATAATTCTATTAGTTTCACTATGTCCATTACAAGTTAAGAATCACCTCCTAATGCCGTGATAAGGTTTCCGTGATAAGGTTTCTGTTGGTTTTTAATGGCACAATCTATTTGTCGACTAATTGGGATATAAGGGACTATTTATTTTACTCTATTTGATTTCTACTATCAGACCGTATTCATTTGATATATTATGAAGGATATTTTGACATTATTGAAATATAGATATTTCTTTAGAGGCTCTTTACTCGTTTATTTTTTTCCGTTATCATTTAATTGTATTCAAATATTAATCGGCTGGGGGCTACACTTGTTCTGCCTTCCTGTCTTTCTGCATCGAATATTTCCATTTTTCTCTTGTTTGTTGTGGAGAGTTTGTAGCCAAGACTGGGCTAAATACTCCTTCCACTCCTCCCAACCTTTGAGGTTGTTAAAAAGTCCATAAAATTCATATGGTCTGTTGATATATACTGTTGAAATTGTTTCCTCTATTTCTTCGTCTGAAGGAATAGGCTCTGATTTCCAAGATTTTGAAAAAAAATCCTTTTTTCATTCTATTATGGTGTATTACTTCTTCCTTTTCATTATACTGATGCTTTAGAACATATATTAGTTGTTTGGTAGAATTTTTACAATCCTGTAGGAACCATCCCATTTCGGTTTTAACTCTTTTGTCCCTTCCAGGTTGGTTTTGTATAAGTAAACCAAGTCTCCTAAACAATAATTTGTCTTATTTTTGCTTGTTTTGTCATATTTTCTTTTTGTTCTGTTCTCTTATCTTCCAAATTGTCTTTAACTTGTGCCATAGCTTCTTTCATTCGCATCAACATTTCTTGCTTATATTGGTCTAGGTTGTAATATATTCTATCATTTTGTATTTCCTCTAAACAAATTCTGGGATCTCTTAGATGTTGTAAAAAAATGGCGTTTCTTTTAAAGAACGTGAAAAAGCCGTATTTGCTGAAAAGACTACGAACGATAAATGATTATCCCAATTTTTATTTTCTTCTCTTGCAAGTATCCCCAGCATGTAAGCTAATTCCCTATGTTTGCATTCAACCTTTCCAATTGCTGATGGACGAGGTAAACCATATAAGACGAGGTAAACCATCGTTTCACCCCCAGATATTCCGTAATTTCGTCTAATGGTTTGGCTCGCAAACATGGCCCATTGTCACTAAGTAAAATTCTAGGAAAAATTCCGTGTTCCAAAAAGAGGCGGTTGACTAAAACTTTCGCAATGGTTTTTTGTCCTTTCGTCTTTAATTGGAAAAGCGTATAAGTATGAGTTAAAATGGTCAACTACGGTTAGTAAACACCTGTTTCCTTTCCAGGAAATCGGTAAACTTCCTCCTGTTCCCCAAATGTCAATAGACATTAATTCTCCTACCCCTGAAGGGGTGGGGTAGAGACCTACTTCGGCCCTAGGGGCCTTTTGTTTGGCACACTCTTGGCAGCTTTGTATTAAAGCTTTTACTTTTGAGTACATTTTTGGAAAATAAAAATTCCTTTTAGCCTCCCAATAGTTTTCGCTTCCCATGTGACAGCCAATCGTTGCGTGTGCCATCTGTAAAATTTCTCCTTCCAGTGATTTTGGAATTACTGGAATAATTTTTAAGTCATTTTTTCTATATTCTTGCGATGGTCTGTGATATCTTACCAAAATATTTGTACTTTCATCAAGATCAAAATTATCTAAGTCCTTCAACAAATGTTTAAAGTGCTCTGGTAGTTCCGTTCCTTTTGATAAAAAGGATTTCATCGCTAAACAAAAATCATCTTTATCCTGATGATTCGAAATATTTTCATTAGATAGTATTTCTAGCCCTTCCAGTTCGTTCTGGATGGTTGTTATCAAATTTCCTTCCGTATCAGGATTTCGTGACAAATAGTCTTGTAAAATATTTGTACGACCCTTTATATATATTGGGGTATATGGATATGCTTGCAGACGTAGTATCAACCGTGTCAGCCGGGCTGAAGTATTTTGCATCGTATGTTGACAAATTAATGATTTTTGGTCTACGCGTAAAATAAATTTCTTGCGAAGTAAAAATTGTCGGAAATATGCTGTAAAAACTACAACTGCTAGGCATTCTCTTTCAACCGTCGAATATTTTTTTATGCCTCCGTCAGTGACCTGCTGGCGTATTGGACTATTGATTCTACTCCTTCCGAATTTATGTTTAATAGTATGGCTCCAATACCGTACCCTGAAGCATCTGTTTGTAAACAGAAGTCTTGTGACAAATCTGGTAGTTTAAGTATTGGTGCCTGTAATAATTGCCTTTTTATTTCATCAAGCGCCTGCTTTGCGTCCGCTGGACATTCGAATTTACTTGATTTTTTTAAAAGGTTTGTCAAAGGTTGTGCAATTGTTGCATAATTTTTAATATATCGTCAGAAATAGCTTAACAAACCACAAACTGATCTGCAGCTTTATTGATCTTTAGGAGGCTGTAAATTTTCTATGACTGTAAACTTTTCTGAATTTGGTGAAATAGTACCTTGGTTTATCAGGTGTCCAAGAAAAGCTATTTTTGGCACTGCTATTTTTAACTTTTCTTGTTTTAATTTTAAGCCTGCTTTTTCAAACTTTTCCGGTATTTTTCTAAGTCCGACCAAGTGGTCTTCCAGGTTTTCATTAAACATAATTACATAATCTAAATAAGCCAAGGTATCTTTTTTCCTTCCTGGTTCGTTATCTTTTAACACGAAATTCATTAGTAGAATAAAAAAATTTGGACTAAATGATAAGCCAAAAGGCATAAGTTCAAATGTGAACGTTCTTCCATCGTCTAAGATTACTGTTGCTTTATACTTTGTTTCTTGATCTAAAGCTATTTGCCAATATCCTTCTATTAAGTCAAAACTAGTGTAGTATTTGTACCTCCTAGCGAATCTAAAATTGTATCAATTCTAGGTAACTTCGTCACGTCTTTTACCGTGACGGCAATTAGCGCTCTAAAATCTAGACATAACCTCCAGGTGTTATCTTTTTTTCTGACTATTACTAGTGGAAAACACCAATCGCTAACACTTTCTTTAATTATACCGTGTTGGTCCATTTCCTTTATTTGGTCATCCAGCCATGGGTTTAAATGATAAGGTGTTTTATAGGGTGAGTTTTTAATTGGACGGCCCTCTGTTGATATTTTGTGCGTTATTAAGTAAGTTAATCCGTAATCCGTTTTGTGTCTTGCAAAAGTCCATCTAAAATCCCAAAGAATATTTTCCACCCAGGTTCTCACGTTTTCTGGTAAATGCTTTAAATCAAATTGTTGCAAAAAATAAGTTTTCGACATTCCATACTTTTCTTGTTGTTGCGGTTTTAATGAGGATATTTGTTCTGTGGCTAGTGAAATTTACGTTTAATTCTGGACTATTCAGAGATTTTATTTCTGAATTTGAAATCTTTTCCACTGACCCAATTTCTATTCGGTTCAGCTTCACTTTGTTATTACTTAATTTGGAAGGTTTTAGATTTGCGCTCCCACCTCCAATTATAATAGATAGACTCTCTATAATGATTATGGGATATTTTTCGAGGTTGTGTCCCCCTACCATTGCGTTCTACGTTTCAGACTTTCCTTCCGGTGTATATCATGTCGCTAGGACTTGAGCGGTTGTTCCCCCTTGTATTGTGATTTTTCCGCTTATTTTTAGTTTATAATTCGAATCGTCACTCTCCTTATCTGTTGTTACGCAAATTTGCCTATTAGTTTCATTTGCCTGGTTTATGGTTATTGTATCAGATATGGGTTCCCATACGATCCCATATTTTCTGATAGCATCTACTCCTAGAATACAAGGAAATGGTAGCTGCTTGCATATTATCACCGTTACTGTTATTTCTTTATCTCCTGTTCTAAATTTTAATGGACATTCCCCCAAAATTGTCAGCCTGTACCCTGTCACTGATGTCAGAGTATTCTGGCATCTGCTTATGCGATTTTTGACACTAGAAGGAAACCTCTTAAAAACTTCCTTTCGAATTAATGGTTTTGATGCACCCGTATCTAGTAAGCATGGTAAAATTTGAAAACAATCAATTTTAAAACAACGCAAAATAGTTAGACAATTATAATTTGCATTTGTATAACAATATTCCAAACTATATAGGGGTCTTAGTAAGGAAACAGCTCTGTCGACCCTTATAGGCTTGTTTCTCCGTTTAAATGCCTACTGTTTGGCCAAAAGTTTCTGGGGTTATCCCAGTTTTCTTCAGCGTTGCTACTTTGACCCTAAGTATTGTTAACCGTTTGCCTCCTGGGCCTAAATTCAGGAATATTACTAGGTGTTTGCCAAGTATTATTTGTTCCCTGCCTTCCTAAATTTCTGCCCCCCTGCGTTCTGAACTGGTGTATTGTCGTGTACGTCTGGCCTTCTTTGTGTATTCTACGCCAGCAATCTCCTACATAGTGGCTTGGTTTGCTACAGTAATAGCAATTAAATTTTCTCTTAAATTGTTTGTTTGTTTCCTGGTTACTTCTAAATGTTTTTGATCTGTCATTGCTGGTTCCCTAACTATCTGTCTTTGGTGGGGAAGGGTGCCCATATTTTCTATAGTTATTAGCTATTAATCTCTCAAGGTTGTGGAACCTTTTTGGTTCCCGATTTGGCTCCTCAAAGTTCACCTGCTTCAGTCCCCTTTTATATCTTATAATTTCCTGGGTTCCTGTGTTATTTATTGACATCTGATCAAATTTTTTCATAGCCTCGTCAATTTTTACTTCTGTGTCGACTAGGATTATAGCCTGCTCGAAATTTTCAGGTTTCAATGATAATATTAGTCTTAATAGCTTTTTTGGTAACCCTTGGGTAAAAGTATGTAGCTGTACTTTCTGTACTGTCTCGTCATTTTCGCCTTTCTCTAATTTTGAGCATACAGATCTACACATTTTTTAGGCTTATTCGCTGATACTAGTTGAGGTACTGAATGTCACTACCTCTGTTCTTAGCCTCTCGGATTTGCTTGTCCTTATGAATCTTGTTTTAAAAGATTCAATTAGAGTACTGATGTCCTTGGGCTCTTTTTCCTTAATTGCCTCAAAATGTTTAAGGCGCTGCTCTTTAGTCTGGCTGCAACGCATTGCTCTTTGACCTTATCCTCAAACGACTCAGTTAGTTCGTCGAAAATTTTCAATTTTTCGATAAACTCATCTACATCTGAAATTCCCGCGTATTCTGGTATAATTTTTCCAATTTCCAGTACCGTTGATAGGGAATTCATTTTTTCCTCTGGTAAAGCCATTTTATTTCAATCTACTATTTTTATCTAGCCCTCTCGACCCAGTTTTTCCAACGGCCACCAGTTGTGGTAATGTGATTCTTATGGCATTTAAGTGTTGTAGTAGTAGATGTTTTTATTCTCCCTTTATAGGGGAGATAAACTATGGCCTTAAGGTAGTTAAGCTTTAGTAGCGTGCCTTAGGCTATGACCGGACTAATGAGGCGTACCAGCTGGGCATATTCGAGCGACTAAATGTAGATTGAAGAGAGGTTGGCAATAACACAATATTTTTATTCAGTTAACATATACTGATACACGGCTTGATAATACATATATATTCTACTGGGACTGGTGGTCCCAAGTAGACCACAAGTCTCAGAATACTATAATAATATATGTAATATATGTAATATATATATATATATATATATATATATATATATATATATATATATATATATATATATATATATATATATATATATATATATATATATATATATATATATATATATTCAAATGCTTTAAGTTTCAACCAGTAGTTAAATATCCAATCTAGTTTTGCGAATTAAAAAAATTCTTGTGTAAGGTATTACACAATGTTTGTATATATATATATATATATATATATATATATATATATATATATATATATATATATATATATATATATATATATATATATATATATGTATATATATATATATATATATATATATATATATATATATATATATATATATATATATATATGGATGTGGATGTGGGGATGTGTATATATATATGGATATGGATGTGGGGCCGAAATATTCGGAGCTTTTGTGCATAATTAATTGTTTTGTATTTCACTGCTTTATAGAAAATTAAAACCCGTTTTTCTTGTTTAAAAATTTTTTTGTTATGAATGGAAAAGCAGTGTGGTCTAAGAAATTATTTATATATATATATATATATATATATATATATATATATATATATATATATATATATATATATATATATATATATATATATATATATATACATATATATATATATATATATATATATATATATATATATATATATATATACTCACTCACTCACTCACACGTACGTATATATATATATATATATATATATATATATATATATATATATATATTAACAGAAGTTATGTTGATACATAACTTAATTGTTAAAAACAACTAATAATTATTTACCCTAATAATTTATTTATTCATTGCAATATTTGTTCTTTGTACAAATTTTAAATAAGTCCGTCGAGACTTTTATCTGATAATTCTTAACTGCAATTAAAATATTTCCAAAAAAGAAATCAACTCCAACAAATTGATTTACACACTATAACTGATAACTGTGATTAGCCTCTATATAAGGGCTTGGCAATAGTTCATATAACATGACTTTGCTATACGAATTTTCATATTTACATTTCTTTTATATGATAACAATTCCATATTTATAAAGGGTTTTCAAAATATCTTTATAACTTTATATATTTTCTCAACAACATTTGTTACCACTATACAACTTCCATATACGACTATATACATTTTCTTATTTTGTTTTAAAACTTTGGTTCTATCTCGAACCAACCTGTGTCACTAACTGTCATTAGCTTACTATATGCCTGTTTGGTTATTCAGACTTTTGAGCTTTTTAATTCTTTTCGAATTTTTAGGTACTTGAGACAGTTTTACAACGTTTTTGTCTTTAATCTCTCTTTTTCAGCTTCAATGTCCTTTTTGGGTAAAGGCTCCGTTTACAGCTTGATTTGATAAGCTAAAAATTTAGCTATTCGTCTTTTTACCTGTTATGGCACTATCAATTGACTTTTGCCTGCACCCTGAAGGTTTGCTTATCAGGACTTCCTTCTGGTATCTCCTATAATGTTTCTAAGTTCTCTTGTCATCAGCTACAGCTTAAAGGACAATTATCAACCTGAACAGACAATAATTAATTATTCATAGTATTGCCACACTTTTTTTCATTTGTGGCCACAGTGTTCTCTTGGGCTATTCTGTTCTCAAACAAAGTGGCCCTTCTGCAGAAAATACCTTGCCTTCATGGTAATTTATTTTTAGATATACAAGTGACAATGATTATTTTCACTTTAACTTCCCAACTTTTAGTGGCCTTGTCTGAGGTTTCAACTTCAACTTAGGTCCTGAAAGATATTATGTGCCTACTTTTAAGTTTTCATGCCATGTTAGTCATTTTCCGAAAATGACTCCCACATAAGATAGCAAAATTGTTCCTGTCTACTTGGAGCATTTCTCCAATATTTTTATTAATCTCGGCCCGAGTTAACCACTCTAACGGTGGCTCCGTCGTATTAATGCTACTTATATTGTACTTATTTAGTACAATTTTCGCATTAGTCTCGTTCGTCAGTTCAATATGCGCGTATAACAGAGTTTAAGTGATTCTCTTCATTTTCTTTTCCTTCAATTTCGTTTGGCAATACAACTTAAACCCTTCTCTTTCTTTGGATTATTTACTTCAATGAAGCCTAAGGTTTTTTTCCAAGTCTTTTTCCGCTTTTTCAGAAAAATAGGTCTTTTCTGAGCCTATATTTATATGTTTCATGTTTAATTCAATAACTTTTACAAGTTTTTATGCTGATTGCTTTTCTATGGTCAAATTCAGTTTCTCCTTATTTCTAAGAGTTGGGGGGGGTTCTATCGTGGCAACCTATATTTTTTTGAAATTATTTAAATATCTTCTTCCGAAAGTGTTTGTGTTAGAAAAGTACTGTATTTTTTTAGCTGATTTTTAGAACACTTTCAATTAAGTTTTGCCCCGCATTTGCTAGTTCTCATTCCTTCATAAGAATGTAATTTTAGATATCCGTATTTCCGCAAAATTGTGTGGTTTTCATTGCAATCACATGTTCTTTGTCTATGGTACTTTATAAAAAAAAATTATACCTAGTTAGGGGTTAACCTGATAGGGGTTATCAGTGCCCGCTGCGGTTTCCCTATAATCTCTTGTATTATTTACGTCTATTATTTATCCTTAGTTTAATTTTTGCCGTAGTTTTATATATTCATTGAGTGCAATTTGTTCCTTTCGTGATATTTTTGAATATTTCCCTGTTCTAAAGGCTTAAGGGTTTTTATTGCCCCGGTAAGATTGTTGGAACATGCTATTTATTTTTTCTCTTATCATGTCCTGTGATCTTACCCGAACATTCAGCCCAAATCCTCTCCAGTTTGACCTTTATTTATGAGATATTTTTGGTTAGTTTGGTGCCCCCAATGACAAGAAGTTTAGCCGTTTTCGTTTTAATGCCAATGGTCCTGTCATTGGTGTCTTTCACCTGCAATTTCCTCGCCCTGAATATTTTTGTTAATGGTGTGTGAATTTATTTAATATATGAAATTATTTATACCCGAGAAAACTTTGTTTTATACTGTGCTATACTTTTTAAATTGTGACCCATTTTATCAACGGATCTTATTTATATATACTGTCCTTATTTGGTAAGCATTCATATACTATCTTCTATACTATCTACTATACTACTATTTATAATAAGATTACAGCTAGCTTATACATGTAGTGCACTTAATGTAAACTCTTGCTGTTTTTGCTATTAATAGTATTTAAAATTTATTTCAAAACAATTTTTTTTCAAATTCGACTGGAGTTGCCACCTCAGAGAGTCGAAGGTCAGTAGATGCATTGAATGTACTTAATAACGAGAGACCAGCAGTGACTGAGCTTAACTCCAAATTTGCTAGCTTTCAATGACACTATTTCAGTAGACTACCATCCTTCTTTTTTTTAAATTACCCCCCAAATAATTTTTTCAATATACATATCAAAAGAATCGCCCATTAATGCTGATTCTAAATATGTATAATTCTATTAGTTTCACTATATCCATTAAAAGTTACGAGTCACTTCCTAATGCCCTGTTTAATTGTTTCCGTGATAAGGTTTATGTTGGCTTTTAATGGCACGATCTATTTGTCGACTAATTGAGATATAAGGGACTGTTTATTTTACTCTATTTGATTTCTACTATCAGACCGTATTCATTTGATATATTATGAAGGATATTTTGACATTATTAAAATATAGATATTTCTTTAGAGGCTCTTTACTCGTTTATTTTTTCCGTTATCATTTAATTTTATTCAAATATTAATCGGCTGGGGGCTACACTTGTTCTGCCTTTCTGCATCGAATATTTCCCTTTTTCTCTTGTTTGTTGTGGAGAGTTTGTAGCCAAGACTGGGCTTCCCCCTTGTATTTTGATTTTTCCGCTTATTTTTAGGTTATAATTCGAATCGTCACTCTCCATATCTGTTGTTACGCAAATTTGCCTATTAGTTTCATTTGCCTGGTTTATGGTTATTGTATCAGATATGTGTTCCCATACGATCCCATATTTCCTGATAGCATCTACTCCTAGAATACAAGGAAATGGTAGCTGCTTGCATATTATCACCGTTGCTGTTATTTCTTTATCCCCTGTGCTAAATTTTAATGGACATTCCCCCAAAATTGTCAGCCTGTACCCTGTCACTGATGTCAGAGTATTCTGGCATCTGCTTCTGCGATTTTTGACACTAGAAGGAAACCTATTAAAAACTTCCTCTCGAATTAATGGTTTTGATGCACCCGTATCTAGTAAGCATGGTAAATTTTGAAAACACTCAATTTTAAAACAACGCAAAATAGTTAGACAATTATAATTTGCATTTGTATCACAATATTCCAAACTATATAGGGGTCTTTGTAAGGAAACAGCTCTGACGACCCTTATAGGCTTGTTTCTCCGTTTAAATATCTACTTTTTGGCCAAAAGTTTCTCGGGTTATCCCAGTTGTCTTCAGCGTTGCTACTCTAACCTTGAGTATCGATAACTGTTCGCCTGCTGGGCCTAAATACAGAAATATTACTAGATGCTTGCCTAGTATTATTTGCTTCCTTTCTTCCTAAAAGTCTGCCCCCCCCCCCTGCGTTCTCAACTGGTGGCTTGTCTTGTACGTCTGGCCTTCTTTGCATATTCTTTGCCAGCAATCTGCTGCATAGTGGTTTGGTTTGCTACAATAATAGCAATAAAATTTTCTCTTAAATTGTTTGTTTGTTTCCTGGTTACTTCTAAATATTTTTGGTCTGTCATTGTTGGTTCCCCAACTATCTGTCTTTGGTGGGGGAGGGTGCCCATATTTTCTTTAGTTATTAGCTGCTAATCTCTCAAGGTTGTGGAAACTTTTTCGTTCACGGTTTGGCTCCTCAAAGTTCACCCGCTTCTGTCCCCTTTCAGATTTTATACTTTCTTGGGCTCCTGTGTTATTTATTGACATCTGATAAAACTTTTTCATAGCCTCGTCAATTTTTACTTCTGTGTCGACTAGGATTATAGCCTGCTCTAAATTTTCAGGTTTCCGTGACAATATTAGTCTTAATACCTTTTTTGGCAACCCTTGGGTAAAAGTATGTAGCTGTACTTTCTGTACTGTCTCGTCATTTCCGCCTTTCTCTAATTTTGAGCATACAGATCTAAACATTTTGTCGGCATATTCGCTGATACTAGTTGAGGTATTGAATGTCACTACCTCTGTTCTTAGCCTCTCGGATTTGCTTGTCTTTATGAATCTTGTTTTAAAAAATTCAATTAGAGTACTAATGTCCTTGGGCTCTTTCTTCTTAATTGTCTCGAAATGTTTAAGGACGCTTCTCTTTAGTCTGACTACAACGCATTGCTCTTTGACCTTATCCTCAAACGATTCAGTTAGTTCGTCGAAAATTTTCAATTTTTCGATAAACTCATCTACATCTGAAATTCCCGCGTATTCGGGTATAATTTTTGCAATTTCCAGCATCGTTGATAGGGAAGTTATTTTATCCTCTGGTAAAGTCATTTTATTTCAATCTACTATTTTTATCTAGCCCTCTCGACCCAGTTTTTCCAACGGCGACCAGTTGTAGTAAAGTGGTTCTTATGGTATTTAAGTGGATGTAGGGTAGATGTCTTTATTCTCCCTTTATAGGGGAGATAAACTATGGCCCTAAGGTAATTAAACTGTAGTAACGTGACTTAGGCTATGTCCGGCCTAAGGAGGCGTACCAACTGGGTGTTTTCGAGTGACTAAATGTAGATTGAAGAAAGGTTGGCTATAACACAATCCTCTTATTCAGTTAACATATACTGATACACGGTTTAATAATACATATATATTCTACTGGGACTGGTTGTCCCAAGTAGACCACAAGTCTCAGAAAATTACAATAATATATAACAAGATACTGAGACACTTACAATGGTCCGACAATATTCCAAGGTATTTCTAAATCAACGGACCAGAGGTCAGTCCGGCATAAAGTTAGTATCAGTCTACTCCCTTCCCATAAAATGTATGTTTTATGAATTTTTATCAACCACGCCTTCCTGGAGCCAACCGACGCAACAGCTAGAAAGTGGTGATTTCTCAATTTCCCGTTAAGCAGAAACTTGGCAGGATATGTTCCTTATCTTAATAAAAAGTGGTATTTCGATACTTTGTATTTGCGTCTTAATATATTTTTACTAAATTCCAAATTGAATTAATTAGAAGGCTTTACCACATATCCTCACTGTCGTTGGTCTTCTAACTGCAGATAATATCAGCTTCCTCTTGACTTCATGACGTCAGTTTAGGTTCAATACAACTACCCTGGTAATTAAACCTAAGGCCCTAAGGTAATTAAACTTTGGTAGCGTGCTTTATGCTATGACCGGACTAATTTGGCGTACCAGCTGGGTATTTTTTTGGAGGGCCTAAATGTAGATTGAAGAGAGGTTGGCTATAACACAATACTTTTATTCAGCTAACATATACTGATACAAGGTTTGATAATACATATATTTTCTACTGAGACGGGTTGTCCCAAGTAGACCACAAGTCTCAGAAACTATAATAAGATACTTAGACACTTAAAATAATTCGAAAATATTCCAAAGTATTTCTAAATCAACGGACCAGAGGTCAGTCCGGCATAAAGTTAGTATCGGTCTACCCCTTCCCATAAGATGTATCTTTTATACATTTTCATCAACCACACCTTCCTGGACCCAATCGAGACAATAGCCATGAAGCAGTGGATTCTCAATATCCCGCTAAGCAAAAACGTTGCAAGATATGTGCGTTATCTTAATAAAAAGTGATCTTTCTAAAATTGACGTTTGTGTCTCAACATACTTTTACTAAATTCCAAATTGCCTTAATTAGAAGGCTTTACCACATATCCTCACTGTCGTTGGTCTTCTAACTGCAGATAATATCAGCTTCCTCTTGACGTCATGACGTCGGTTAGATTCAATACAACCACCCTGGGAAGAAAACGAATTCTTCCTTAAACTTACGACCTATTTAGATCGTTTTTGTGGCCAGAGATGTCAATATGCCAGTTTTGAGAAAAAAAAGTACTATGTAGCCGATTTCGTGGAAAAACAAACACATGTATACACAATTATTGCTCGGGAATTGAAAATAAAGTATTTTGCAGTAGGCATCAAGACAAGGCGAATTGTAGAAAAAGCCAAGACAGACAGACCGAGTGATTGAGAGGGAAATCTGGGATAAGCCCTTTTTAGGATTATATAAAAATGACGCTATTTCATTTGTTGATAGATAAGTCTGTCTATCATCCATAAATATGTCATTGCTAGGGCATAACTAAGGTAAGATAGTCATAGAAATAAGGGATAAAAGATTGGATTGATTTTGGGTTGATACGTGACATACAATGTCCACTGGACCTGTATACAAAATCTTAATCTGAATTTGCTTGGACTCACAGGCGGTGAACAAGTGAAACATATGTTCATTAATTTAATGACAAGTTCATGAAGATGAACTTATGCCAATGAAGATGGCGTTACTTTGGGCATGTTATCCGTATGACTGAGGATAGACTTCCTAAAACTGTACTGGAATGGCAGCCGCAGGGATCCCGTAGAAGAGGACGGCCGAAAAATACACTTCGTCACACCTACCAGCGGGAACTCAAACACATCACTACGACGGTCCAGTCCCAGTGTGAAGATATAAGGGCAGCAGCACATATGAGGGATGATTGGCGGCTCTTCCTGGATGCCCTGGGTGCCTCTGGTGTCAAAGGAGGAACTAAGGTCTGAAGGTAAGGTTAATTAAAAAGGTATATAATGCCAATATTAAATGTGTTTTAAATAAATACACAGTTGCTCCTTTAAAGGGAGTATATAAATTTGTTATTCTTTTGTTTTAAGTCAGGAGTTGTCAAATAAGCAATAACAATGGAGTTAAGAAAGTCTGGCGTGAATTCAATTCGTCCTTCCTGTTAATGCATCCAATAATCGTCCATTTAATAGAATTTGTCTTCTTATATAACTCGTTGTGTTTCTCATTATTACTTCTCTTCTAACCGCAGATTTCATTTACGATTCCATGTATTCGTTGTGATACTGGTTGTCAAATATCTTCTTGCCGCAGATATCGCGGCGTAACTCGAGAAATATGACCTTTTTTTATTTTTCCCGAGTAATAACATTAGCCTTAATTATGTTTTTACATAATTCAGTAACAATAAGCAGTTCCATCACACATCCCTTCAGAAATAATTATGTTACGCATAAGTGACGTCCTTAAAAAGACAAATACATTTGAAAATTCAAGAGGTTGTAATGCAAATTTACCATGCAAGCAGCAATCTCCAAGTGAATCAGCTTTCTTTGCAACTCTTTCCTCGGGAAAATAGAGGGTTCCTCAGTGAGTACATACAACATTGACGAGTCCTAATGACTTTTAATTAACACTTGCACAGTTTACAGCATCTTTGTAGGTTCGTGCTCGTTTTCTGCCACAGTTTGTTGATGTCAAAGATGGTGACGGTGTTTTTCTTCTTACCTAATCTTTCTTTTGTTCACTTTCGTTTTTGACCGCTTCTGATTCTCTCAGTCGCTTGTCATCTAATTCGTTTTGAATATCGTTTTCGTAAGTTTTCTAACCGCATGTATCTTTGTTTTTCATCTTTTTTTGGCTCGTTCTGATTCTTCTTTCCGCTTGTCTTCTAACCGTACACTTCTTTGATTTTTCACTTTTGTTTTTGATCCGTTGTAATCCTCGTGGTTTACCACGTATTTCTTTGCTATTAATTTTGTATTTTCATTACCTCATAGATTTATTAATGCCATTTGCTTTAGCTGCTCGGACTGGTCTTGTCTCATTTGATGGTCCAGGCTGCTCATTTTCATCCATTTTGAATTTGCATTTTTAGGGTCATTATCTTCCTCTTATCACTTTTTACATATATATATATATATATATATATATATATATATATATATATATATATATATATATATATATATTTTTTTTTTTATATATATATATATATATATATATATATATATATATATATATATATATATATATATATATATATATATATATATATATACATATACACAATCATTGTTCGTTTAAAGGTAGATTGCTATTTCTTTTTCTATACCTTTTTCTTTAGCTGTTCCGAATAATTTGTTATCTTCAGTAATTTTGCGTGCATCATCCGGGTTGCAGCGGTAGCTAGCAACCTAGTAAGAGACGATTACGTCCAATTTTAAGAAATATAATAACCCATAACTCCTAAAAATAGAATCAGATCAGAATAAAAAGCACACGATTAGAACCGCCTTGTCTGAAACCTCAAAATAGGAAACTTTCTGTCCCTTGGTTTGAACAACAAGGGAAATATATTAGCTTGAAAATCCAGGAAAGTGGTAGCGCTTCAATTGGAGGGAGGGGGTATTTTCCTACAATAATTTTTTTCTGCATTCTCCCTCTCAGATTCAAGAAAATCTTTTCGTGGTATTTTATAGTAAGGAACAAACTCTTGCCCTTATAGATGCTAAAAAAGATATGAGCACTCCTGGGACGGGAGGGGGATGACGTAATTTATGATCTTAGAATGTATATAAGTATGACGTCACCGTAATTACTTTTTTTTCAAAAATTAAGGCTCAAAGTGAATTTTCCCAAGCCTGTGACAGATCTAGGTAGTTTTTTTTTCGGGCCAGAAAATCTCGGAGTGACAATTAAAAAATGATATATGTAGACCTTATTGAGAAAAAATTATAAATAAATACTTATAAAGCAAAAAAAAAAACAAGTAGGCTATATAATAAATGGAAAATAAAGCAAAAAAAAAAAAAAAATGTCTTCTCTTCTCGTGAAGTTTACTTCAAAAGGTTAGAGTTTGTTTTTGCTCTCGTTTGTTATTGTTCCTGAACACCGAAGAAGATTTGGCGGAGGTCCTTGTCAAAATATCTGCGTGTGTGTGCACACACCCAGAACTTTGTCGCAATAAACAAATTAAAAAAAAAAGTTTTTTCAACTGAAAGTAAGTAGCGACATTAAAACTCAAAATAAACAGAAATTATTTCGTAAAGTAAGGGGGTTACTCCTCCACAACACCTCTCTCTTTACTCATGTTTATGTAAATAAGAGCATATGTAACTGGTATAACAATTTATGATATACTATTTCCCGCTATCTCTACTATTAGTATAATCATTGCCACCATTAATTGCTAATTAAGTGACTGATTAGTATTATGTATTAGAAAAGAAGAGTGATATGCCTAATTATTCGCTTGCCGTCGAGTGTCTCGAAACCTCTCGTCTCTGGAAACGTATGTTCCTCTTTCCGTGAGAATCACTCAGTCTTTAACAGTCGCGTGCTGGAACACAAAAGGATGAAAGTAACTTAAGTTTTGAAATGGCGTTTTTCCCAGATATGCTAATGTCATGGAAGTCAAGTATTCTGTCTGTTATAAAACCGCCTCGGTCTCCAAGAAGTAGGTTTTTTTTCGAAGTTTTATGAAATATTTAAGTGATCAATTTGTTATGGTGTCCGTACGCAGTTTTCATAGATTTCTTTAAAAGGATTTAAATCAACCAACATTGACTATTCGGGTCTCCATTCCCTTTGAAAGGCATTGCTTTTGTGATTTCAGGTGCGTAAGTTGGGTGATTTTCTTGGTCTGGAATTTCTCAGGATTTCACAGTTTTTAAGTTTTTGCATATGTTTGTATCTTTTTCATGTATCCCAAAGTGCCTAATTTTCCTTTTCTGATAATCTTGAACTCTAGAAATGCAGCACACCAAGAAAAGTTCCTGGTTGCATATCTGGAACAGTTGTATAGTATTACGCTAAAAAACGTAGTCGTACCCGAAAAATCCCAAAAATTGGAGTAAATTCAGACCAGAAGGCCTTTCCACATTTTTATTACAGCACATAAGCAACATTTTCAATACCCAAATCAATAAATAAATTTAACGTAAATTTTTGCTTACTTTACATTCTCAATTCAAAAATTCTTAGTAAGGGCCATGGCTGTATCCAGGGGGGGGGGTTACCTCTTTTGAACCCCCAAATTTTTCGTCCGACTCGCAATAACGGGTACTGTTCTAAAATCCAGGACACATGCGAAGAGTGATGTTTGGTTAATGCCAATGGAATAAAACAAAATAGGATGAAAATATAATAGCTTGTGAACAAATTTGGGCTATATATTTGCACATTAGTGAGGGGGGGGAGGGTGGTAAAGCGTAGCACATATTAAATACGTAATCTAGCCTGACTTAGCTATCTTTTAGTCCCCCTAAACCCCAAAAAACTAAAGTTTAAATCTTTGTCACGGAGTGAGCAATATCTCACTAAGCAGCGGAAACCTGTTTATCAATAGTGGCTTAGAGATTTCGATGCGGTCTTTCTTTCGTGTCTCCTGGATTTTAGCACAGTACCCAAAGAAAAGACAAAATGTACATAAACAAATCATTGACGCTTTTTTGGAGTTTTCTGTTCTCCCCCCCCTCCCTGACAAAAAATAGGTACTTGTTAAATACAGCGACCACACTTAAGAAGTGAAGTTAGGATAGTCATAATGAACATGGGCGTAGGGAGGGGGGCTCTGCCCCCCCCCTAGACCTTCAAATTTACATTAGATATGGCTGAAAAAGCAGATGGTTTGGAAAAAGCAGTTGATAAAACTCCATCACACCATCGACTGCTCCCCCCCTAGACAATATGCTGCCTAATCCTGCCTACGCCCATGATAATGAAATATACTAAATTATGATGAAAATATAATACTTTAGTAACAAAATTATGGAAACTACAATAGAAAATTAGTGAAAGTAGGCCTCCCAGTAAATCCTAACCTAACCAGCTCTATATACTAAATATTTAATTAAAAAATACCTGCAGAGTAGTTAATCTTGGTCAGACTAAGCTGATTATCTCCGAGTGGACACAAATACAGAGAGAAAACAAAGCGTGGTCGCTGTATTTAAAAACTACCCAAAAATCCTGAATACGGTCTTGGTACGATCGCTCTTTTGAGTGCACTCAAAGCCAAAACTTAAATTTATTTTCTCGATTAAGGCTGTGGATTCGGTTTTTTTTACTAGCAACTTGAACTATTATAAGATGTTCACCCCTCCCCTCCAGGTGTACAAGCAGATTCGCTTGAGGGGGAGGGGCTAATATATAAAACACGAAATATATATATATATATATATATATATATATATATATATATATATATATATATATATATATATATATATATATATATATATATATATATATATATATACGAGTATATATATATATATATATATATATATATATATATATATATATATATATATATATATATATATATATGTATACCAATTATAAAGAACTATTCAGTTCTCTTAAAATTAATAGGATCTTTTAAAAATTAATTAGTTAAAATTAATTAATTAATTTTAATCTTGTCACTGTAAGACCCAATTTAAAATTAGAATTAATTAAAATATCTTAAAATTAAATAAAAACAAGCAAATGCTTCGACATAGAGAGGGTGCTGCCTTCAGAGCACAGAATGAAAGGGCTATGTTTGTTTTACCCCATGCATCTACCAGGTTATAGTGCTAGCATCCGTGGCACGCGTGCAGGAATTTATTCAGGGGGAGGACCTGGAGTGGTCCTCCCCCTGGTTGTATTACTCCCCCTAAGTTGTATTGACTTACAGTCAATACAACTTATTTCAAAACTCTTTACGTAGTGAGAGGAATTACTATAAACCGTGGAATTTCAAGGAGGCTAGAGTCTTAGCCTCTGCGAGCACATCCAATGTATCTCCTCGAGAAATCACATATTTTGTTACATTCCCATAGTTTCCCATGCCTTCCACACAACTCTCTTGTTTGTTTAGTCGTTTCACGACTTCGCCCCCTGTTAAGACACTTCGTGGTTAGGTTTCTGGTTACGCGCCTGATTGTAACGGTCTCTAATAACAGGACAAAAGTGGTTTGGGGCTTTGCTTTTCCTATATGGCACATTAGCTACTGTCTATGTTTCTGCAATTGGGGCTTACAGTGACAAAGCAAAGACCTATGTCAAAGACTGTGCTTACCTCTATGATCGTTCTTTCGACATCTCCTCGAGAGGTTTGTGAGAGAACTTATGCCTGTTCAAGGCCGTTATTGGTGGAGGGGGGCAACCGGGTCAGCTGCCCCAAATGTCGCAGCTGGTGGGCCCTACGGCTGGGCGATTGCCCACTTTGACCAAAAGTTTTTATTTTGATTCGGATTTTTTGCTTGTATTTGAGTTGGGAATGGGAGGGGTGCTGTAATTAAATTTCCCCGGGCCCAACCAGCCATAGGATCGGCTCGGTGCCTATGCCTCTTATGGATAAAAAATGGATAAATGATCACTAGATTAAGTATCTGAAATAGTCAGCTCATAAAATTTTTTGAGGACTTTTAAAGGATTATGCAGCTTCGGGGTTTTCAGGGGTGGATTTTACAGAGGTGGAGTTAATTTTGGGCTCCCTCGTTGGAATTATGCTTTTAAACTCCAGTAATTATGCAAATTTCAACCTTCCTTGGGGGAAACAAGCCCCAAAATACTACTCCCTGAATCCGCTCCTGAGAATGTCCTGTGTTATACTTAGTCAAATAGTTCGTGGTAACGAACTGTAAGTAAGGAGCGATCCGGCTCAATGGTAACCGAAACTCTAGAAAATGGTATTTTGATACCAATAGATACATCAAAAGAATCGGATTTTAATGATGATTTCAAATATATAAGTTTCATCAGGTTTAGTTCTACGCATCAAAAGTTACGCGCCTGAGAAAATTTGGCTGATTTTCGAAAAAAGGGGGAAAGACCCCCTAAAAGTTATAGAACCTGACTGAAAATCACACCATCATATTCCGCGTATCAGAGAACCCTACTTTAGAGGTTTCAAGCTCCTATCTACAAAAATGTGGAATTTTGCATTTTTTGCCAGAAGAAAGATCACGGGTGCGTGTTTATTTATTTTTTTTCCCCAGGGGTGATCGCATCGACCCAGTGGTCCTAGAATATCGTGGGAGGGCTCATTGGAAAGGAAATTAAAAGCTCTAGTGCCCTTTTTAATTGAACAAAATAATGGAGGGCAACGAGGCCCCCTCCCACGCTCATTTTTTTCCCAAAGCCACCTGATAAAAATTTTGAGATAGCCATTTTGTTCAAAATGTTCTAAAATATTATAAATATGTCTTTTAGGATGACTTAATCCCCTGAAGTTCCCGGGAGGAGGGCTGAAAGTTATGAACTTTACCCAATGTTAACAAATAGTATTGGTTATTGGGAAGTATACAGTACAGACGTTTTCAGGGGAGATTTTTCCTGGTAGTGGGGGGTGGTTGGGTCGGGCAGGGACGTAAGCAGGGGTGTGGGCCTCCAGGCCCGCCCCCCTGAAATCTCACAATTTTTTTCATTTTCCCATAATTTTCTGATTTTTCTCACAGAATAATGGGTTTGAAGGATTTGCCCCCCCCCGAAACAAATTGCCCCTCCCCCGAAACAAATTCCTGCGTACGTGCCTGGGGTCGGGGATTATGTAGGAGGATCTTTCCATGAAGTAAGTTTTCATGGGGGAAGGGACATTTCTGTGAAGGGGACGCCGGACATCTTAGCACTATTTAAAAAAAGATCATAAATTAAATATAAAAAACAAGTTTTTCAACAGTAGCAGCCGCAACATCAAAAACTAAAAAGAACAGAAAATATTACATATGTGATTGGGTTCACCCCCTAGTAAATAACTAACACATTAAGCCATAAATTTTTTAGTGATTTAATAATAGCTATTTATTACAATTAACGGCCTTTGTGATTAAGCGGTCATTTTTAAAGAATTGGGACAAAATTTGAACTCTCGCTTAAAGAGCAAGGTATTTACTAGGAGCCGAACCCCCTAATATATGTAATAAAAAAATATGAATATAAAAGTTCGTTACGTAAGTTAATTCGTAAGTTACGTATATTTATTACTAATAAAAACGTCCGTAAATAAAATGAAACAAGTTTCGAGAAAGCCATTAAACCAAATAAAAGTAAATTAATATGAAAATTTTGTTTTAATTATTCATGTACGGTAAACCAAGATCAAAACCTGTATTTATTCAAAAACGTTCAAAAATTAAATAAAAAAAAACAAGTTTTTTTTAACTGAAAGTAAGGAGCGACATTAAAACCTAAAACGAACAGAAATTATTCCGTATATGAAAGGGGCTGTCCCCTCCTCAACCCCTTGCTGTTTACGCTAAAGTTTGACTTTCTCACAACTCTATTTTTTTTAAACAATAAAAAACTTTAGAGTAAAGAGCGAGGCGTTGAGGAGGGGACAGCCCCTTTCATATACGGAAGAATTTCTGTTCGTTTTAAGTTTTAATGTCGCTCCTTACTTTCAGTTAAAAAAACTTGTTTTTTTTATTTAATCTCCAAACAAAATGTATCCCGTCTTTACCTTATCTCGCCGTATATTTTATACACGTTTAAAGCAGCCAAAACATAAGAGCAGCTAAATTACGGGTAGATGAGAGGAGCAGGGGCTTTGGGTAGCAATGCTATGTGTGCTAAGACAGAATTCACCCAGTGGTGGTTCTAGGCATTTGCAGCGGGTCACCTGCCCTCCCCCCAATTTTTCTGGTACCTAACATTAAATTTTTGTATTTATATTTATACGATTCTATGGTATACCTCTCTAACCCCCAGATTATAAGGTCTAAAGCCGCTACTGGATTCGTCCTTTACTTAAAACACAAAGAGTGGGAAAATATGTAAGCCTCATGATCATAACCAACCCTTGTTTGTGTGTGTGTGTGTTTTTATATATATATATATATATATATTTTTATATATATATATATATATATATATATATATATATATATATATATATATATATATATATATATATATATATATATATATATATATATATATATCTATATATATATATATATATATATATATATATATATATATATATATATATATATATATATATATATATATATATATATATATATATATATATATATATATATATATATATATGACACTGTAAAAAAATGAATTCGTCTTGGTTTCTCTGTGTAACGATTTACCAGGACAGTTTTTCCGCCAACTAATCTGATCTTTTGAATGTTTACTTTTCCTTACATTAAATATACATTCCTTTATTATTACGTATTTTTTAATCAAATATTATATATCAATATATTCATTATTCATATTGTATTTTTACTTCCTATTACATATTATTATTAATATATCTGCTCTGACATTTCTCCTAACTAATATAATTTCTTGTCAGTCCTATGATGCGAGGAGATGATTTCATAACATACAGGCAAGGGCGTATGCAGGATTATTTCGGGGAAGGGGGAGGGGTATTTTTTTGAGGGGAGGAGAATTTAAAAGGTGCATCACAAATGTGTTTATATGCAATTGTTGCGTTTTCACGAGCCAGACAATTTTTTTTTTGGGGGGGGCAAACCCCCCCCCCCCATGAATATGGCCATGCACACAGGTTTTGAAGAATAAATTTGACTCTACTTTGTGCATTTCTTTTATTCAATACTTCTGTGTTTTCATTGTGCTTTCAAGCCTTCTACGCTAATTTGAAATTAAATAAAAAAAAAACAAGTTTTTTCAACTGAAAGTAAGGAACAACACCAAAAATTAAAACGAACAGAATTATTACATTTATGAGGGGGATTTCCCCTCCTCAACACCTCGCTCTTTACGCTAAAGTTTTTTAGTACTTAAAAAAAAACTTCCTATTGTTCTAATTAAACGACCCTTGTGTTTCAGAAGTCGTTCTTAAAGAATTGGGACACAATTTAAACTTTAGCGTAAAGACCGAGGTGTTGGGGCAATCCCCTTCATATACGTAATAATTTTGTTTCGTTTTAAGTTTTAATGTTGCTCCTTACTTTCAGTTGAAAAAACTTGTTTTTTTTTAAATTTAACTCCTGGTCGTGTTTAATTATTGGCAGGAAAATATGGCCCCATTCCCACGGGGAAATCCCCCTCCCTAAGGATATATTCTCTAGATAATTCAATCCTAGTGAAAATTTATCCCGGCCAACAACCCTTAACAACTCCACGCGTAAAATTGAGACGGAAAAGAGAAAGCTAGGCATTTAAAAGAATTTTATATAGGAATTCCGGCAAATTCTCCAAGTGTATAATTTCCCCTGACAAGTTCATCCCCTGGGAACTTCCATCCCCATGCAAAATTACCCCGTGGAAACCCCCCCCCCCCCCCAGCAAAATCATCCCCGCCCCCACCCGAAAATGTATACACACTTCACAATAACAAATACTATGTGTAAAAATTGGCAAATTTTATGACTTACAGAGCTTTCCCTGGGGATGTATGGAGGGGGGTCATTTTATATTCAAAGGTATAGTATTGGGTCTTTCAACTGTTATGAGCAAAATTGCTATCTCAAAATTTTTATCGGACTACTTTGGTAAAAAACGGGCGGGGGAGGGGGCCAGGTTGCCCACCAATCTTTTTGGTCACTTAAAAAGGGCACTAGAAATTTCAATTTCCGAGCCCTATCACGATATTCTAGGACCACGTGGTCGATACTATCACCCCTGAAAAAAAAAAATAAACACGCATCCGTGATCTTTCTTCTGGCAAAAATTACAAAGTTCCACATTTTTGCAGATAGGAGCTTCAAACCACTACAGTAGGGTTTTCTGATACAGTGACTCTGATGGTAAGATTTTCATTCAGATTCTAATACTTTTAGGGGGTGTTTCCTGCTTTTTCGAAAATCAGGCACATTTTCTCAGGCTCGTAGCCTTTAATCGGTAAAACTAAACTTAATGGAACTTGTATATTTAAAATTAGTATAATTAGCCAATTCTTTTGATATATCTATTGGTATCAAAATTCCGTTTTTTTAGAATTTTTGTTACTATTGAGCCGGGTCGCTCCTTACTTAGAGTTCGTTACCACGAACTGTTTGATATGTACTTAAAATAATTAGATACTTTTTGGTTTACTAGTCTTTTGAATTCCGAACGCCGGAAAATGTAATAGGATTTTCAAAATAGTCTGAACATTAAAAATCGACCAAACGAGAATTCATGATTATCATAGGCAGCGCAATGACGCTGCCTAAGTAAAGAATGATTTATACACACGAAAACAAGAAGCCAGAAAATATCTGAGTGTGTTCTGAATTCAGAATGTAGTATTTTTCTAATATTAAGTAAGTAAACAGTTGAACTTTCTTAAGAAATGAAAAAAAAGAATCTAGAAAAAACGTAACTACACTAAGAATCCGATTGCATACTTAAATGAGCAAGAAACCTAGATCAACGACAGCGGAAAGCAGGGGCGGATCCAGGATTTTTTAGGGGGGGGGCAAAATAGGTTGATCCGAAAAAAAAAATTTGGGGAGGGGAAATAGGTTGATCCGATAAACTTCCGTTAGGAGCAAGTTTAATTAACGCAAACTTGAGTTAATTAAGTAAATTACACTACTTTAGACTACACTAGGGGGGCTCCCCCCTCGATCCGCAACTGGTGGAAAGAAATCAAAACAAAGTCGACTAATTTAATCGGTGCGACTACCCTCTCTTGAAAACAAGAATTCACTAGCAGATTTATTGAAATTAATTAGTAATGACCGTGAAGAACAGTCATTAAAAACCGTAATTAAACAGGGTTTTGATTTAGGTGCCATTTTGACAATGCCAATATTTCAATCGTCCACCGACAATTAAGCGTCAGAACCGGCATAACTAACAACCATTTCACAGTTGGGAGTGGCTTTTTGCCTCAGAATTTAACCGCAATAACTAAGTTTCAAATTAATAAATTAGTATGAGGTATAGTCACATTTTACAAACGTGGATCTAGCTCAGTGAACAGGCAACAATAAAATCAGAGGTGTGTAATTTGGAACAGGCAAACGTTGGGAAGACAAGCCATGCAATTGAAACACGAAATGCATTAGATTATCCACGAGATCAGGTAAACACAGGGAGGAGTTGCTTTGAACCTGTACCTGAAATGTCGTTATTTTTAGCATTTCCTCTTAGTTTCATCTATATTTCTCTACAATTCACCTAATTTTGAAGCTGTGCCCCCCCCCCCACTCCGGAACGAGTTCCCTGGAGAAAGTTTTCTGAGAATGCCTACATTATGCATAAATGTACTCTGCTCAGTGAATTGTTTTGAGGAAAAGAGCTAATATACTCTAATATTAAATAGACTGTATACAGCATCTATTTTCGCAAGCTTCTTGCACTTTTTCCTTCGTACTATCCTCAAGTGTTTCCTAAGGTGTTTGAAATTGATAAAATCGAAGAATTTGGTCTGCACCGGGTTGATTGTTAAATTACTTGTTAGATGTCGGTGGCTGTTCACCTGCTCCCGTATCGCAATTTTTTTTCTGTATTATCTGGTTTCTATTCAGGTAATAAATCTTTGGTACGCACATTAGATTCTTCTACTCCGTCTTCATCCATGCTTGAATCTGCAGGTGTGTATTTGCTTTGCAGGTGGTATCTGAAAACGGTATAAATGTTGGGTTAAAAATTGCTGTAGAGTCATTTTTTGACGCCCGTTTACTTAGCTAAGTAAAGTAATTTTTAGAGGTTTGTAACTGTTTAAACCTAAAAAAAAAATGTTTAAAAACTTTTTTTGCTTTCCTATGAACTTCAAATAAGAGACCCAAACACTTTTATCGACCATGATAGGGAAATCAAATTCGTTTTGCTGCATCTTTGGAATTTCTAACAGTTTGATCTTTTCGAATAATTTCTCTGGAGATGAAAAGCTATAACACAGATGGTACTGACCATTTTTTTTTTTTCATAATGTAGTAGATTATGGACTTCAGGCTCTGATTTCCAATTCAATGTGCCAAAACATACATTGATACGTAGACTACAGTAATTTCAAAGGTGTACTAATTTCAAAGATGTACATTGGCGGTGGTCATTCAAACAGTCTTATATGACACTTGTAAAAGTAGATTTGTAAAAGTAGATTTGTAGATTTGACACTTGTAAAAGTAGATTTATAAAAGTAGATTTGTAGATTTGACACTTGTAAAAGTAGATTTGTAAAAGTAGATTTGTAGATTTGACACTTGTAAAAGTAGATTTGTAAAAGTAGATTTGTAGATTTGACACTTGTAAAAGTAGAGTTGTAAAAGTAGATTTGTAGATTTGACACTTGTAAAAGTAGATTTGTAAAAGTAGATTTGTAGATTTGACACTTGTAAAAGTAGATTTGTAAAAGTAGATTTGTAGATTTGACACTTGTAAAAGTAGATTTGTAAAAGTAGATTTGTAGATTTGACACTTGTAAAAGTAGATTTGTAAAAGTAGATTTGTAGATTTGACACTTGTAAAAGTAGATTTGTAAGCAACTCCTTTAAGCAATTAAATAAAAAAGTGTTTTTCAACTGAAAGTAATAAGCAACATAAAAACTTAAAAGGAACAGAAATTATTACGTATATGAGGGGCTCCCCTCTCCTCAATACCTCGCTCTTTACGTAAAATTTTTATTTGGAAATTAAAAAAAAACCTTTTCTAACAGTTATTCTAAAATAATTGGAACAAAATATCAAACTTTAGTGTAAAGAGTGAGGTATTGAGGCGGGGCAACCCCCCTCAAATACTTAATAATTTCTGTTCGTTTTAAGTTTCAATGTTGCTCCTTAATTTCAGTTGATAAAACTTGTTTTTTTTCTATTTAATTTCTGATCGTTTTTTTTTAAATAATGCTGGGAAACCCGGCTTCCCCTCCATCTGAAATTTCCTCTTTCCCTCACAAATAGTTCCTCCTTAGAAAGATCCTCCCATGTAACCCCCCTCCACCAGGAAAATTCCCCTTGAAAAACTCTGTATACTTCCCAATAACTAATACTATCAAACAGTTCATGCTAACGAACTGTAAGTAAGAAGCGACCCGGTTCAATAGTAACCGAAAATCTAAAAGACGAAATTTTGATACCAACAGATACATCAAAAGAATAAAATTTTTATGCTGATCTGAAATATATAAGTTTCATTAAGTTTAGTCCTACCCATCAAAAGTTACGAGCCTGAGAAAATGTGCCTTATTTTTGAAAAAAAAAAGAGATAAACATCCCCTAAAAGCCATAGAATCTCAATGAAAATCACACCATCAGATTCAGCGTATCAGAGAATCCCACTGTAGAGGTTTCAAACTCCTATCTGCAATAATGTGGAATTTTGTATTTTTTGCCTGAAGAAAAATCACGGATGCGTGTTTGTTTAATTATTTGTTTGTTTTTTTCCCCCAGGAGTGATCGTATAAATCCAGTGGTCCTAGAAAATCGTGAGAGGGCTCATTCGAATGGAAATTATAAATTCTAGTGCCCTTTTCAAGCGACCAAAAAGATTGTAGGGCAAACTAGCCCCTTCCCCGCCCCTTTTTCCCCAAAGTCGCCCGATCAAAATTCTGAGATAACCATTTTGTTCAGCATGGTCGAAAAATATGATGATTATGTCTTTGAGGATGATTAGGAGCCCCCGTAGTCCTCGGGGGAAGGGCTGCAAGTTATGAACTTTGCCCAATGTTTACATATAGTATTGGTTATTGGGAAGTAAAGAGACGTTTTCAGGGGATTTTTTTCTGTTAGGGGGGGGGGATTACGTGAGAGGATCTTTCCATGGGGAAAGGGACATTGCTATGAAGTAAGCGCTGGATTTCCCAGCATTATATAAAAAAAAACGATTAGAAATTCAATAAAAAAAGTTTTTTCAGCTGAAAGAAGGGAGCAACATCAAAACTTAAAGCGAACAGAAATTATTACGTATATGAGAGTGTTCGCCCCCTAGTCAATACCTCGCAATTTACGCTAAAGTTTTTTTTTAGTACTTTCATAAGAGCTATTTATTCTAATTAAACGGTCTTTGTGATTAAGAGGTCATTCTTAGAGAATTGGAACAAAATTCGAACTTTAGCGTAAAGAGCCAGGTATTGACTCAGGGGCGAACCCCCGAATATACATAATAAAAATATACGAATATTGAAGTTCTTTACGTAAGTTACTACGTAAGTTACTTATATTTGTTACTAATAAAAACGTTCGTAAACAAATTTAAAAGTACTAGTGCCCTTTTTAAGTAATTAAAAAATCGGAGGGCAACTAGGCCTCCTCCTCCGGCCCCTTTTCTAAAAATCGTCCGATCAAAATTTCGAAAAATCCATTTAGCTAAAAAAAAAAAATATGTAAAATTAATATGCAAATGTCGGTTTAATTATTCATGTACGGTGAGCCAAAATCAAAACCTGCATAGATTAAAAAACGTTCAGAAATTAAAAAAAAACAAGTTTTTTTTAACTGAAAGTAAGGAGCGACTTTAAAACTTAAAACGAACAGAAATTAATTCCGTAGCCTATATGAAAGGGGCTGTCCCCTCCTCAACTCCTCGCTCTTTACGCTAAAGTTTGACTCTTTCTCACAACTCTATTTTCTAAAACAATAAAAAACTTTAGCGGAAAAAGCGAGGCGTTGAGGAGGGGGCAGCCCATTTACTATACGGAATAATTTCTGTTCGTTTTAAGTTTTAATGTTGCTCCTTACTTTCAGTCAAAAAGACTTGTTTTTTTTATTTAATATGTACACAATAGGCAAAGTTCAGAGTTTGCAGCCTTTCCCCCGGGGACTGTGGGGGTCAAGTCATCCTCAAAGATTTTTTTAGTACTTTCATAAGAGCTATTTATTCTAATTAAACGGTCTTTGGGATTAGGAGGTCATTCTTAGAGAATTGGAACAAAATTCGAACTTTAGCGTAAAGAGCCAGGTATTGACTCAGGTGCGAACCCCCGAATATACTTAATAAAAATATACGAATATTGAAGTTCGTTACGTAAGTTAATACGTAAGTTACTTATATTTGTTACTAATAAAAACGTTCGTAAACAAATTTAAAAGTACTAGTGCCCTTTTTAAGTAATTAAAAAAACTGGAAGGCAACTAGGCCCCCTCCTCCGCCCCCTTTTCTAAAAATCGTCCGATCAAAATTTCGAAAAAGCCATTTAGCTAAAAAAAAAATATGTAAAATTAATATGCAAATGTCGGTTTAATTATTCATGTACGGTGAGCCAAAATCAAAACCTGCATAAATTAAAAAACGTTCAGAAATTAAAAAAAAACAAGTTTTTTTTTAACTGAAAGTAAGGAGCGACTTTAAAACTTAAAACGAACAGAAATTATTCCGTAGCCTATATGAAAGGGGCTGTCCTTCTCCTCAATGCCTCGCTCTTTACGCTAAAGTTTGACTCTTTCTCACAACTCTATTTTTTAAAACAATAAAAAACTTTAGCGGAAAAAGCAAGGCGTTGAGGAAGGGACAGCCCATTTACTATACGGAATAATTTCTGTTCGTTTTAAGTTTTAATGTTGCTCCTTACTTTCAGTCAAGAAGACTTGTTTTTTTTGTTTAATATGTACACAATGGGCAAAGTTCAGAGTTTGCAGCCTTTCCCCCGGGGACTGTGGGGGTCAAGTCATCCTCAAAGATTTTTTTTTATTACATGTTTCGACTATGTTGAAAAATGGGTATCTCAAAATTTTAATCGGGTGACATTAGGGGAAAATTTGGCCGGGGAGGGGGCTAGCTGCCCTCCAATAATTTTGGTCACTTAAAAACGGCACTAGAGCTTTGGATTTCCAATCAAATGAGTCCTCTCCCGATCTTCTACGATCACAGGATCGACGTGCTCACCCCTGGTGAAAAAAACAAAAACAAACAGAAAACAAATAAACACGCATCCGTGATTTTTCTTCCGGCAAAAAAAAAGAACCAAAATTCCACAGTTTTGTACGTGGGAGCTTGAACCCTCTACAGTAGGGGTCTTTGGTATGCTGAATATGATGTTGTCATTTTTATTAAAATCACTTGATGTTTTTGGGATATTCCCCCCCCCCGTTTCCAGAAATTGGGCAAATTTTCCGAGGCTTGTAACTTTTGATGGGTAACATTAAATTTGATAACTTTTGCATATTTTGAATGAGCATCCAAATTTGATTCTTTTTATGTATCTAATGTTATCAAGACTCTGTATCTTAAAATATCGGTTTCTATTGAGCAACATTCCTTACTTACAGTTACAACGAACTGTTTGAAATACAATCAGTCATTTGATCTAGTCATTGATCCGATATCTTATTTAGAACCTCAAGATAATTAAAGTTTTTTTCCAAAATAAGTTCTACTTCTTCTAGAAAGCAGAAATAAGGGGAATTCTGAGCTTTTGAACTCAAAACTGTGTTCGCCTTATCTTGAAAGCTGAGTAAAAACATCCCCTGTGAGCACATCACAGGCATCACTAGCTATTGAAAACCCCAGATTGCATTTTTAAATTTTTTTGCTCTCTTATGCAAGTAATAACGCATAACATATCACCTTTTGAATGTATCCGCAATAAAAGGATTATCTGCAATACCTTGGGACTAATTTGTGAGGATTGATCTGAGACTTTTGTAATGTTTAGGTAGGAGGGTAGGGACCTCATATTTTGTTTTTAGAGGGAAGAGACATAGGGCAACCAAATGTGTGTCTCGGGTCCGCCTAATAGTTTTTGCATCATTGGCCCCAGTAGAACTTCGAATCTGGTCACGGTTAAATAGCGGGATAAGTCAAAAGACAGTATACTCCCCTAGGCTACCAAAATAGTGCATCTGTTATGCGTATCGGAAACAAATGGGGTCGATTTAAAGACGTTTGAGAGTTTTGAGGATGGCAAGGGTCTCAAGAAATTATGTTTAGGAAAGAGAATAGTATATACTTTTTTATTCCTAAACATTGCTTTGTCCAAAAAAGGGCCGAAGACTTTTTCTTGAAAGTTTGAAACTTGTTTCCTTGTGCTAATGAGTCTAAGCACGGATCCAGAGCCTTAATTTGCGAGGGTTGGCATTGCCAATAGGAGAAAGTGTAACATCACCCCCCCCCCCTCCACAATTTTGTTTAAAATAATTGAATTAAGGCTGGGTTTACTATCGACGTAACTTAACGCAGCAGGAGAACAACTGTATCACATTGCAGCTTGCGCAAGGGTAAAAGCATCATATTTAATTTGTCTAATACGCTAGGAGCATTATTTCCTTTGGTTTCTAACTGCAATCTCTTTCCCTTTGATTTTTTATGAATATTTATTTCATTTCATTCAAATCAAGTTACTAACAAATAAAACTTCCCTTAAAAAGAATAGAAGCGAAAATATATCTCCCACAGACACTGAAGCCTATGGTTTGATTTGTCTAAAACACCTGAGAGAGTGATTTGAATTGGCTTCAATTTATAGAAATTTTTCTTTTTTAAGTATATCCAACCCCCCCCCCCTCAGAGGATATTAGACTAAGCTACCGTATTATTTCAGCCTTAAAGATTGCTTCCGACCACATTGAGGCATCAGGTTTTATTTGTCTAAAATTGCTTTGTCTAAATTTGTCTAATAGAAAAAAATATAATTTTGTACTTTTTACACATTACAAATTTTTTACACAATACAAATTTTTGTATTATAGCATAAAAAGTGTTATACTATACAAAAAGATTGTAGAAGAAATAATGGTAAAACCCTCAGATTTAATTTGTCTAAAACAGGAGAACGATTTCCTGTGACTTCTATCTGCAGTCTTTTCTTTTCTTTTTTTTAAGAATATTAATTTCATTCAAATCAAATTACTAACAAACAGAGCTTTCCTCTAAAAACAATAGAAGCAAAAATGCAGCGGCCAGAGACACTGAAGTCTCGAGTTTAATTTGTCTATAACACCTGAAAGAGTGACCTGCATTGCCTTCTATTCATATAACTTTTTTTAATATCCGAATGGATATTAAAAAAAGTAAATGAGGGATATTAAAAACTGGATATTAAAAGCTGAGGGGGGGGAAGCCCCCCCCCCTTCAGGGAATTTTAGGCGAAGCTTCAGCATTGTTTCAACCTAAAAAAATGGTTCCAACCATATTGAAGGCATCAGGTTTGATTTTTCTAAAACACCTGAAAGAGTCATCTGCATTGTCTTCTATTTATCGAACTTTTTTAATATCCAGTCCCCCCCCCCCCCTCAGAGAATTTTAGGCGAAGCTACATTGTTTCTACCTAAAAAATAGGTTCCAACCACATTGAAGGCATCAGGTTTGATTTTTCTAAAACACCTGAAAGAGTGATCTGCATTGTCTTCTATTTATTGAACTTTTTTTAATATCCCCCCTACTTACCTCAGAGAATTTTAGGCAAAGCTATAGCATTGTTTCAACCTGAAAGATTGCTTTCAACCACATTGAGGCATCAGGTTTTGTTGTCTGAAATAGCTTTGTCTAAATTTGATTTGTCTAAATTTTTCTGATAGAGAATGATACAATTTGGCACTTTTTTATATTTTTTCTCCTCTCTTTTGGCAAATATCTTTTATTTTCATTCAACAAGCTACCAAAACAGTGTTCCGCTCTAAACAAAAAAGAAGCGAACAAACTGCTATACTATAAAACAAATTGTAGAAGAAATAATGGTAAAGCCCTCAGATTTAATTTGTTTAAAACAGTTAGAAGAACGTTTTCCTGTTACTTCTATCTGCAGTCTTTTCTTTTGCTTTTTTTATGAATATTCATTTAATTCAAATCAAATCACTAACATACAAAACTTTCCTCTGAAAAGAATAGAAGTAAAAATACAGCTGCCAGAGACATTAAAGCCTCGGGTTTGATTTGTCTAAAACACCCGAAAGAAAGATCTGCATTGCCTTCCATTTATAGAACTTTTCTTTTTTAAATATCCATTCCACCCTCCACAGAGAATTTTAGGCGAAGCTATAGCATTGTTTCAACCTATGAGATTGCTTCCGACTGCATTGAAGGTATCAGGTTTTATTGTCTAAAATAGCTTTGTCTAAATTTGTCTAATAGAGAATGATACAATTTTGCACTTTTTATTTTTTCTTTCCTCTTTTGGTAGATATCCATTTATTTCTATTCAAAAAGCTACCAAAACAGTGTTTCACTCTAAAAAGAATAGAAACGGGAAAACTACAATGCTATACACAAAAATTTGAAGAAGAAATAATGGTAAAACTCTCAGATTTAATTTGTCTAAAATAGTTTGGAGAACGATATTCTGTGACTTCTATCGGCAGTCTTTTTTCTTTTGCTTTTTTTATGAATATTCATTTCATTCAAATCAAATTACTAACAAACAAAACTTTCATCTTAAAACAATAGATGCAAAAATGCAGCTGCCAGAGACACTGAAGCCTCGGGTTTGATTTGTCTGAAACACCTGAAATAGTGATCTGCATTGTTTTCCATTTATAGAACTTTTCTTCTTTTTTTAAATACCCATTCCACCCTCCTCAGAGAATTTTAGACAAAGCTACAGCATTGTTTCAACCTAAAAGATTGCCTCCGATCACATTGAAGGCATCAGGCTTTATTGTCTAAAACAGTTTTGTCTAAACTTGTGTAATAGACTGGGATGCCAAATGGACACTTTTAGTGGCTTTTGGACACTTTTTCACTCTGAGGGACACCGGGACACTATTGGGTCAAAAAGGGCAGCTTTTTGAAAAAAAAAGACACTTTTTGGACATTTTTCCAAATCAAATCAAATGTCTTTATTTTCTTCTGTTTTTCGACTGCTTTTAATTTGTACTTTACTTTTAAGCTTTGGTAACGGCTTGGGATTTTTCTTAGATGGTTTTGCGCCCTGCGCGAACACCATTTATCAACCGAATAGGAATACGACCTTAAGTCTTAACCAATTTGGTATGCTAGAACTATCGAATCCATCTTTTTCTTCTATCTTACGGTTGACGTTTGTCATCAAGTCAGTCAACTTCAAAGACCTACCTACTGCTGGTGGCTATGTCACCAAGGCCGCTGAGAAAGCTAGAAAGAAGAAGTGAATGGCCATTCCCTGCTGGCACATTCCGCGTAAATCCCTGTGGCGTGTGGCCGTGTGCATATGGCTATTATTACACTGCTGTCATAGAAAGAAAGAAGTGTTGCAAAAAAGCTGGGCTGCGGCTCAATTTTATTTATAGCAGCTAGCGACTGTTTCTGGCAAAGTCACCAAGGCCGCTGAGAAGGTTGGAAAGAAGAAGTGAATGGCCATTCCCTGCTGGCACGTTCCGTGTACATCCCTGTGGCGTGTAGCCGTGTGCATATAGCTATTATTACACTGCTGTCATAGAAAGAAAGAAGTTTTGCAGAAAAGCTGGGTAGCGGCTCAATTTTATTTATAGCCGCTAGCGACTGTTTCTGTTTTATATTCTATACTTTCAGGTGTGATTTTTTGTCAAACGCTGGTCGCCAGTTTCTATCGAGTATAACTCAAGCAAATTTATTGCAATCGGTCTTGTCTTCTCACTTTTTTAGTTCTCGAAAACGTCATTTTTGCTCAGGGCTACTTCTAAATGTTCAGAAAACGGCAAGATAGAGGAGTTGTAAAACGATTCTAACCACTTGACCAACCATTTCACTGAGTGGTTAAGGAGATCGACGTCTTTTGTTTAACTTTAAAACCATGTAGGTCAAAATAAACATTTCATTGCTACAGCCGTTCGGACCCTGTCGCACCCAAAGATCCTTAATACCTACCGAAGATGAATAACTCGCATCTTTTTCACATAACTTAAGAAAATGCAGAAGTGAAAATGAATCTCTAGGATTGGTTCCTTACTTTTCGGCTAAGATAGGTAGCGGTATCGATAATCTATATAAAATTTCGCTCTGTTGACATTCTCATGACGATTTTTTTATGCCATCTCTTCAAATTGAACTAGCACTAAACTTAATTTATTGGTAAAGTTAATGTCAAAGCTGGAAATACCTGCAGAATTCATGCAGGTAACAGACCGTGAGGTAGCATAACAAAAGAATTGGCTAATTTTCTAGAGGGATACTAAAAGTGTCCATTATTGGCTGATTTGGACACTTTTGTCCCTAAAAGTTTTGGCAACTCTGGTAATAGAGAATGATATAATTTGGCACTTTTTTCCTTTTTTCCCCTCTTTTGGCAAATATCCATTTATTTCTATTCAAAAAGCTACCAAAACAGTGTTTCACTCTAAAAAGAATAGAAGCGACAAAATGCTATAATATACGAAAAAAATTGTAGAAGAAATAATGGTATAACCCTCAGATTTAATTTGTCTAAAATAGTTAGGAGAAAAATTTCCTGTGACTTCTATCTGCAGTCTTTTTTTTTTTTTATGAATATTAGTTTCATTCAAATCAAATTACTAACAAACAGAACTTTCCTCTAAAAACAATAGAAGCAAAAATGCAGCGGCCAGAGACACTGAAGCCTCGAGTTTAATTTGTCTATAACACCTGAAAGAGTGACCTGCATTGCATTCTATTTATAGAACTTTTTTTAATATCCACCCCCCCCCCACCTCAGAGAATTTTAGGCGAAGCTACCGCATTGTTTCAACCTAAAAAGATGGGTCCAACCATATTGAAGGCATAAGGTTTGATTTGTCTAAAACCCCTGAAAGAGTGATGTGCATTGCCTTCTATTTATAGAACTTTTTTTTAATATCCATTCCCCCCCCCCCTCAGAGAATTTTAGGCGAGGCTACAACATTGTTTCAACCTAAAAAATAGGTTCCAACCATATTGAACGCATCAGGTTTGATTTGTCTAAAACACCTGAAAGAGTTATCTGCATTACCTTCTATTTATAGAACTTTTTTTAATATCCCCCCCCCCCCACCTCAGAGAATTTTAGGCAAAGCTACAGCATTGTTTCAACCTAAATAAATGGGTCCAACCATATTGAAGGCATAAGGTTTGATTTTTCTAAAACCCCTGAAAGAGTGATGTGCATTGCCTTCTATTTATAGAACTTTTTTTAATATCCACCCCCCCCACCTCAGAGAATTTTAGGCGAAGCTACAGCATTGTTTCAACCTAAAAAAATGGGTCCAACCATATTGAAGGCATAAGGTTTGATTTGTCTAAAACCCCTGAAAGAGTGATGTGCATTGCCTTCTATTTATAGATATTTTTTTAATATCCACCCCCCCCACCTCAGAGAATTTTAGGCGAAGCTACAGCATTGTTTCAACCTAAAAAAATGGGTCCAACCATATTGAAGGCATAAGGTTTGATTTGTCTAAAACCCCTGAAAGAGTGATGTGCATTGCCTTCTATTTATAGAACTTTTTTTAATATCCATTCCCCCCCCCCCCTCAGAGAATTTTAGGCGAGGCTACAACATTGTTTCAACCTAAAAAATAGGTTCCAACCATATTGAACGCATCAGGTTTGATTTGCCTAAAACACCTCAAAGAGTTATCTGCATTACCTTCTATTTAAAGAAATTTTTTTAATATCCACCCCCCCCCACCTCAGAGAATTTTAGGCGAAGCTACAGCATTGTTTCAACCTAAAAAATGGGTCCAACCATATTGAAGGCATAAGGTTTGATTTGTTTAAACCCCTGAAAGAGTGATGTGCATTGCCTTCTATTTATAGAACTTTTTTAATATCCATACCCCCCCCCCCCTCAGAGAATTTTAGGCGAGTCTACAACATTGTTTCAACCTAAAAAATAGGTTCCAACCATATTGAAGGCATCAGGTTTGATTTGTCTAAAACCCCTGAAAGAGTGATGTGCATTGCCTTCTATTTATAGAACTTTTTTTAATATCCACCCCCCACCCCCCTCAGAGAATTTTAGGCGAGGCTACAACATTGTTTCAACCTAAAAAATTGCTTCAAACCACATTGAAGGCATCAGGTTCGATTTGTCTAAAATAGCTAAGAGAAGGATATAATTTGGCACTTGTAGTTGTTTTTCTTCCTCTTTTTAGAGAATACTTATTTCTTTCCATTCAGAAGCTAACAGTGTTTCACTCTTAAGGGATAGAAGCGACGACACTGCTATACTATTGAAAAACAAATTACAGACAAAATTAAGGTAAAGCCCTCAGATTTAATTTGTCTAAAACGGTTGGGAGAATGATTTCCTGTGGCTTCTATTTGCAGTTGTTTTACTTTTTCTTATGAGTATCCATTTCATTCCGCTCAAATAAATACCACAAAGTATTTCTCTCTAAAAAGAACAGAAGCGAAAAAATTGCTTCCAGAGACACTGAAGATAAAATGCCTCAGGTTTGATTTGTCTCAAACAGCTGAGAGAGTGATTTCCTCTGGCTTCCACTTATAATTTCTGTTTTTTAAAAGAATATCCATTTCACCCCACTCAAATGAACCGATACCGCCAAGCAATAAATTAAGAAAGTAGACTCAGCACTCTTAGAATCTTGGAAGCGATTCTTTCTTGCCCTTTTTCAAGAAGACAAAGAAAATTTTGAAAGGTGTTTTCGCTTCTTTGCAAGGAAGCTTTTTTAAATGCTTCGAAGGTGAATTTTTTACTGGGTAGGATTGCGTATACTATGGTTAAATAAAAAAGGAAAAAAGCTCAAGGTTTTTTTTTCTTTAGGAGTTGTCCCACAGCTCTACAACAATTTTACAAATTAAAATTTTCCTCAGGCCTTCAGTTTTTGTCTTTCAAAAAAAAAAGAGAAAAAAAAAAAATCACGGTTAAACTATAAAGAGTTAAACATGTTACAAACTAAAATATTTTCATTCATTCTACTGGCTTAAAATTTGATACAAAAAAAAATTAGGTTTTGCAATCTTTATAATGGCTCAAGTTTTAATATAGTACCAACTGGTAAATACAGCAATGAGTAAAAACAAAGGTGAGGTTATTTGGCTTTCTTTTCTAACATTCACTTAAGCGATAATATTATTGACTTGAAAAGGGTGAATTGATGTTACAAAAGTAAACTAAGGAGATTAAAGCACTCTTCTTAATACTTAGAATTCTCATTCAGATTATGTATGTCTAATATAATATTTTTATTCTGCCTTGTTTTTCTTTGAAAAGTATCTGGAGAATACATTCTAGTACCTTTCTGGGCATGTCGAATTTAAATATTCCTACTAACCTACTAAATACAGTCATATTCCTATTAACCTATTAAATACAATCATACAAGCAGAGAGGTTGTTTATATTGATAGAAATCCAATTTTTGTTTGGAAAGAGGGAATAATAATCATAATAATAATATTTACTTTTATCCTACTGTACAATACATATGAATAAGGGAGTAAGACACTAAAAAGAAAGACTAACAAAGAAGAACAACAAATCTGAAAACAAAGTTAGTCACTGACAAAAGAATCGGCTAAAACTATGATGTGGGCTCAAAGGAGAACTAGCATACTGACTGATATTTGCCTGCATAATTGAGGTACCATAAGAAAATGGACTTAGGAAAACTTTTTGACAAAATTCTGTATCTTCGTCTATTTCTCCCCGCTTCAAAAACGAAAAAGAAATCACTATTTTATAATTTTCTCGAAAATTAGAAGAATACAGACCAGGGACGTACGTATGGGCGAAATCCCCCGCCAATAATCCTCAATTTTCTTGATTTTTTTTTTGGCAATTCTTATCGAAATTACCAAATAATTTTCATTTTATTCTTTATTAAGCCCTCTCTCTGATTTCTTTATATTTATAGACCCCGCTCACCGAAAAAAGTTTTTGCATTTTTGACGTTATACCTTAAATTAAGTATCATTCTCCCAGACCACACTGCCTTTCTATGACGAACAAATAAACATTCAAATGGGGATAAGTCCATTTATTTAGACATTGAAAACGGGTACAACAGTCTAGGTATTTCGATCACATATACAGCGATCGTCATCAGTAGCGATCGTCAAAAGTATTTCTTTTGCCATGAACGCCACTGCGCACTAATCATTTTTTCCTTTTGATAAAGGCAGCAGCAATTTTTTATTCAAACAACGTTACGCTTGGACTCATCTCTTAATTACTCATTCCAAAAACATTTTCTTTTAGAATCAGAGCACGGAAAAAGTCGGATAGGGTCCTTCCGAGTGGGGACAAGCCAGTCAGATTTTCTAGCCCCCGGTGATTTAATTACGAGTATCAACGATAAACGAGTTCATGGACTTAGAGGCGATCAAATTAATGAACTTTTCCGGGATGCCAAGGAAAAAGTACTTGTTGAGCTTGAATACGAACTGCCATCCATAAAGAAAGGTAGGATTTACGGGATTTTGTTTTGAGAGGAGATTGAGGTCTTGCAAAAAGATGGTAAAACGTTTATTGAATAATAAATATAGTCTGAAAGAAATTTAGTGTTCAACGACTCTAGAGAGAAGAGGAACAGCGAAAGAGAGTGGAGACAAAATAAAACACCGTAAATCAACACTTTGTTATTTAAAAAGGACACTAGAACTTTTTATTTCTGTACGAAAGAGGCAAATACAAAATATCCAAATTTTCTTCTCCGGAAAAATGTGAAATTTTGTATATTTATAGTTCATACCTCTAAATCAAAGTTCTCAATCATCTTGAATTTAATGGTGTAATTTTTAGTGAGATCCCAAAAATACCCATTTTATGGGTATTTCCCTCTTTTCTAAAATTTAGCAAATTTATTTTGCTAATAATTTCTTATGGATAGTTTTAAAATTGATGAATTTTACGGAACTGAAATCAGTTTGAAAAATAAATCCTCTGATATACATATTTTACCGAGGGGCTGCCCACTCTCCACCACCTATTGTACATCCGGGAGCGCAACACGTGCCGCTCAGTTCGTCACTTGGCAAAGTTCTGCTACGCATGACGAAGTCCTCGCAACGCTTGGCGGTACTTTTGTAGAGAGCGGTAAGTTCTTTAGAATTGTATTGCAAGAACAGATAAGCATGTACCGGGGAATAAAAAAACAAAGGGTTTCTCACTCTGGGAACTACATTTAAACTTTATTTTTTTAGGGTTTAGGGGGACTAAAAGGCACATAGGTTGAGTCAGATTATGTATTTAATATATGCTCTGCTTTACCTCCCCCCCCTAATAGGAAAATATGTAGCCCAGGTTTTTTCATAAACTTTTATATTTTAATGCTATTCTGTTTTATTTCATTAGCAATAACGAAAATTCACTTCTCGCATACTTACCGCTTTCTACACAAGTACCCGCTTGGCACAGTTTTGTGACGGTTTGCAAATTCGCCACACTTCTTACGTGCCACCTGGTGTAGGCCTACGTGATTTCTGAAAATCGGATACCTCTCGTTTTATATTGTTGTCAAAAATTTACATTTTTTAATTCTGGCTTGCTTTTGGCAGAGGTAAATCTTTAAATACCGTTATTACCATGGACTGTTCGATCAATCAAGTTGTAGGAATAGGATTCGTATTGTGTTTTTGTCTTTTGTAAATGGTTTATAGTTTTCACTTTATTCTTTGATTTTGATTCGGAGATCTATAGAAACGAGTATGCCTTGCACAGATTGGTTTCTCTTTTTTTTAATTCTAGGGTTCGATCTAGATGCGGTAAAACGTTTGTTTGTGTTTGTTTTTGCAGCTTGAAATTATTTAGTATTCAACTCAAATGTGTATTCGTGTGTATTCGGTCTATTTATGGGTCAGAGAGTCTTAATGTCGATCTATTCAAATTTTTAGAGAAGAATGAATTAAGAAAGCAACCCGGACTCTCACATTGTGAATGGACTTTATCACAAAGAAAGCTCCCTTGACCTTTGTATGACATACACTTTTTTAATGACCTTAGTATAGCACCCGACTGTCAGCGAGGGAGGTTGCTTTACTGATGAACACCAGGTAAAATCAACAGGAATTTAACCAAGCCCACTTCTCAGTCCCCTATACAAGTGGTTCTCAAACTGTGGTACGCGTACCCCTTGTGCGCACACAAAAATTTTTAGGGGGCATGTGGCCTGCCAACAATAAAATAAAACAACCTTTTAATTATAGAACTGGCAATTTTATTTACATTTTAGCTACAGGGTACTTGTGTCTTATAGCCACCAGACTCAAGTTCTGTCCAGAAGTGAAGTTTTATAAATGCTAATGAAATAAAACAAAATATGATGAGAATATAATATTTTATCAACAAAATTATGAAAACTGCAACAAAGAATTAAAGAAGGGGGGCCGCCCGGACCGCATTATATCATATACGTAACCTAAGCTAACCTAACCTAACTAAAATACCAAGTAAATATTTAATTAAAATGTCGCTACAATGTAGTTTTCCACCGAGTCGAAGCTAATACTGTCTGGTATAAAGACCATGAAAACCGGTTATTGTCTCATGTTCGCGATACAAGATCTTGAGTGTGGTGGCTATAACACAAAAGTGATAAGAGGGGATAAGTGGTGATAAGACATAAGTACCAGCTATAGTTTACTTAGTACCGGTAAATTGAGAAGGGGTACCTAAAATGTATTATGCTCATCCGCTCTATCATCCGCTCGAATGACCTCATAGTTTCAGACCTATGTAAAATAATCCACAAAGAGATACAAAATCATTCAAAACAAAACTAAAATTACATATAGAATAATAGTGAAACAGT